>NC_135862.1:35097617-35255117 GCF_031162955.1 Sander vitreus
CGACGCAAATGCATGATGAAAAAAAAGTTTTATGCAAATATAGGGTAAAGACAAAATGACGTAGAGTGTTGGTGTAAGGCTGTTTTATGCAAATATATTCAATGTACTGCATTGCAAACACATACATGGATTTCTCTGCAACGTCATCACTGCTTGCGCACGCAACCAGGGGGCAGAAAGAAGACGTGTTTCGTGTAGCTAGTAGTAGTAGCAGCATAGCGTAAGTCAAAATGCCAAGGAGTTGTTGCGTGGTTGATTGTACAAACAGAGACAGTGATGGGTTCCTGATGTTTAACATACCTAGGGGGGAGCATGCTTTTGCCAAAAACCGGCGGAGGTTATGGCCTCAAGCCATAAGAAGGGCAGATTGGGGTCATAGACAAGAGTCAGGCTCCCATTGTATCAATCAGAAAAGTTGCAGCTTGTTCAGTTGTTCAGCTAAGTGATATCTACCTGTCAGGGCTGTAGTTGTAGACAGTTAAAAGTCTGGACTCTAGATAAGTTTAATCTAAGTTTAAAGCTACACCGATGTTTAGCCTGCTAGGTAAATATTACGACTGCCTTTGGAATTTCTTATATCTGCGTCCACGTTGTCAACATAAGACCTGTGGCGTTAGTGCTCCTTTTGTACCATCATTTTATTGAATGAAATATTAAGCTTCGCTCCTACAAGATGGGTGGGTTTTTATTACGTTACACACAAAGCTAACTGGCTATAGTTAGCCTGTATGTTTGCTAGCGGACATTAGCTAACGTTGCCGAGACAGCGGCACTAGAGTTTTGGCGAGCTAACCACGACAGTGTTGTTGCCCTCTCGCCCAAATCAACCTCTGCTGCTAAAAAAAGTCAACCTGCAGTGATGTTTTGAAATGGAGACACACATATCGTACCTTTTCCCGGAAATCCTGGCCATTATTTTAAGGCATAAACCGACCAGAGGGGTACACTCAGGGGTAACCCTGCTGCTAACATTGGCTATTATATTAGCCTAAAATGACAATTATAGCCATACATATATATGACAGTAACACCTCAAAATTAACGACAGACAAACAGATCCAACTAAAATCAGGTTTTATTGAGTCAGCAGTTATATACATACAATAAGACTTCAATACTTCAGGTTGTTGCAGTAGCGAACCAGCTCACCAATCTGGCTTTCTGCCCCTGGTATGCGCACGCACCCTGTAATGTTTGGAAACAGGAAACCCGTGTATACGACTGCAAGGCCCTTTATGCAATTTTTTGCAAACTAACATAATGTACATTTCTGATGATGTAGTATGTGATTTAGGCCATTTATTCAAATATGTGAATGCATCTTTAATCAATATTTATTGTTATATAAAGAGTTTTAATGCAGTCTGGTTTTTGCACCAGCCATGATAATGGACAACAAATAAGTAGTTTACCTTTTGATTCTTTGAAGTACCTTTGGGCTATTACACCTTTGTGGTAACTGTGTAAATATACAATAATATATACTGGGATTAATCTAAAATCTTATTTTGTAATATGTTAACAAAGAGATAGAACAATGGTATTTTAGTCACACGTTCTTTGTAATGTTATAATGAGTCACATATTAAGTTTCTTAAATAACTTTGTTTCAATGTGTGACTCTGGGAACTGATTCAATTCAATTTCCTGTTAACATTCTCTGCATGGCATGGCCCTGTTCTTATCTTTTTCTAATTTAACTCACCTTTGGTTTAAATAAAAGGTTTCCCTCTCTTCTCTATAGCTGACAGAATAATAACACATGCTGCCTTTTCATTTTCATACTAATCACATATTTCACCTTGATGTTTCATGACAACACAGTCAGCCCTAATCTATATATAGAGAGAGCTATATATAATCCTTAGCACACTTCTGTTCTTCTCTTTGCACTTTAAGGAACAGAAAGTGCATTTACTTACTTTCCGTCATGTTTGAAAGAGATAAAGGGACAATTCGGTGATTTCAACCTTATCTGGTATGGTGTAAAAAAAAAAAAAAGAAGCCTGCAGTTCTTTCTAACGTTCTCTGTGTCTCCGGGGCTCAGCCGGCAGCAGCTGCAAAATCTGCTCCGCTTCCATCCTCCAGTGATGTCATTGGTGTCCGGACTACAAGCTCCATTAGCTTTAACTTCCCAGTTCTCTTCTCTTGTATTGCAAACTAGCTCAGTTTCCACCAGAGAGAGGATGTTGTAGACAAGATTTTTTGCAGCGTACATTTTTACAGTGTTGTGACTGACCCGCGGTTTTCTGGTCTTCATATACAGTCATGTGAACAAATTAGGACACCCATGCTAAAGTTGACTAAAAAGAGGAATAAAAAAATCATCTTTAGGAAATTGATCTTAATGTCTTATTTAAAAAAAATGAGGAAAAATCCAATCTTTAAGGACACCAATTTTCTTTGTGAATGAATAATGTATCGTAAATAAATAAATGTTCTTCCTTCAAATACAGGGGGCATAAGTCAGTACACCCCTATGTTAAATTCCCATAGAGGCAGGCAGACTTTTATTTTGAAAGGCCAGTTATTTCATGGATCCAGGATACTATGATCCTGATAAAGTTCCCTTGGCCTTTGGAATTGAAAAAAACCCCCCCCCCCCCCACATCATCACATACTCTTCACCATACCTAGAGATTGGCATGGTTGTATTTCAGTTAGCCTAATAGCTGGTTTGATTTGCATTGAGAGGTGATTTTATGGAAAGTACCCCATGCCAATCTCTAGGTATGGTGAAGGGTATGTGATGATGTGGGGGTATGGTGAAGGGTATGTGATGATGTGGGGGTATGGTGAAGGGTATGTGATGATGTGGGGGTATGGTGAAGGGTATGTGATGATGTGGGGGTATGGTGAAGGGTATGTGATGATGGGGGGTATGGTGAAGGGTATGTGATGATGTGGGGGTATGGTGAAGGGTATGTGATGATGTGGGGGTATGGTGAAGGGTATGTGATGATGGGGGTATGGTGAAGGGTATGTGATGATGGGGGGTATGGTGAAGGGTATGTGATGATGTGGGGACCAAGGGACCTTTATCAGGATCATAGTATCCTGGATCCATGAAATAACTGGCCTTTAAAAATAAAAGTCTGCCTGCCTCTATGGGAATTTAACATAGGGGTGTACTGACGTATGCCCCCTGTATTTTAAGGAAGAACATTTATTTATTTACGATACATTATTCATTCACAAAGAAAATTGGTGTCCTTAAAGATTGGATTTTTCCTAATTTTTTTAATTAAGGCATTAATTTCCTAAAGATGATTTTTTTATTCCTCTTTTTAGTCAACTTTAGCATGGGTGTCCTAATTTTTTCACATGACTGTGTCTGTCTCTGCTGAATTATTTTTTATCCCTGGTGGAGACAAAATGTTATCAATGCCACTTCACCAATAGACCATATATTACATACCTAAAATAGAAGTATTTTAAACTAAGTAAAGCGCTGTAACGTAAACACATAGTGCCATAGAACGATAAAATCTGAGCAGCAGCTGCTGGTTGTATTTAGCCTCTACAGAGCTCCGGGACACCGGCTACCAGCGGCAGTTGTTTAGCCGCCAACAGGTGACTGTGAGCCGGGTACAGACACCACCAGATGAGTTTTGGTAGTGGAGTTTGGCCAGAAAAAGTGAGTGTCATGTGGCGATGACAGTTAAGTTTAGGCACCACTCCTGAAGATAGGAAAAAGATCGTGGTTAAAACACTCCCGAGGAACGAATGAGCGTTTCCTGGGTGAAATTATTGTGTTTTTTGCCGGGAAGTGAACTCTGGCTTGAAAGTGTTGTGTTTCATGTTGACACCACATTGTGCTATTTCATTTTAAGATTATTTTCCATTGGATATTGAAGTTCATAAATACTTGATTTGACATGCCTGGACGAGTGGCACTATATCCATGGTATCGGAATAGGTTTTGTTATGGTGGCATGCTCAAATTGCCCTTCAATACCAACAGAATCATTCTGCTGCAGAAAATGTCAGCGTGCGCAGCTTTCGCTCACAGGGGTGTATGTGCATTTCTGCATGTTTACTGTAATTGGAGAGAGGTGTGCTGGAGACCTTCTTACAGCCAATTTGACATAGCAGCCAAACTGTGGAATTACAACTTCCGTGTCCGTCACGTGATGCCCTCTGGCCCAAAAAGACTTCTCTCCATAGACGTATTGACTCAAAGAGACAGCTGTAAATCAGTGGATACATTTTTTTTTGAGTCCCCGCGAAATGACTCATCTCACTATCAGAATTTGATCCATTCAGTCCGATAGCATTTGGAAAGTCTAGAAGAGTTGCATGATTAAATCATTTAATACCCATTTAAGATAGCGGAACGCTAAACCAGAAGCAGCCGGCTCATCCACCGGAGGTCTCCAGTGTGCTTGCTCTATGGGCCGCACAGTGAGGAAGCAGCGCCGATCATCCGGGTCATTTTATACGAGGAAGATTAACTTTTTTTTGACTTCATGCACCACTGAGAATCTCTCATAGGAATGAAAAGGCTGTATCCAGGTCTTATTATACATCTATGCATTCCTCAGGATCCTGAAAATAAACTAGAAAAGACAACTAACACCAGCAGGGCGATTTTGGGGCATCTTTTTTCATTGTATTTTGCATATGTAATGGTCTGCCTGCCTCCGAAGAAAGAGTGAAAGCCGCCAAACAAGCATCTGTTTACCGGGGTGGGTGAAAATGGCGCGTGAAGCCGGCATATTTTCACATCTTATTGGTGAAATAAGGATTTATTTTGACATAAACAGAGTTGCCCATTGTTGGAACAGTGGAAAGCCTTGCCTACGGTCTTTGTCTGTGGGCTGAAGGGCATACTTTCTCCACCCAACGGCGGTGAGTGTGTAATGTGTTCGGATTTCCTTGGTAGCCCCTTATTTGGTGGACACCACATGCCGAAAATGACTGGATGTCGGTTGGGGACTGGATCTAACCCTAACCCTAACCCATTTAACGCCCAAGAAATGTTGCCAGATTAGCCAATAGTCTCAATTATGTCAGTAAAAAGTAGCCTGGTTTGTTAGAGACATTTTTCTTACTAATTTGTTTTCTGGCTAATACTGACACTTTTGAACCAACTTGGCAACTCTGCAGTAGCTGAAAGGCTACTTCACCAGACTGGTCAACCACTAGAGGCGTGGCACAGAAAACACAGATTCAGAAATTCTAATGTTTAAAATTCAAAAACTGCCAAAATACACAGGGCAACCGATAGGGCTGCAGCCCCACCTAGAGGAAAGGTCACGCCACACCACTGCAATGCAATTCATGGTCTCTGCTACCATTCACTGCATGTCACTAACGTGGTGATTCCAGTGTTGCACAGCAGTGGGGCAGTTTAATACTTTTAGTAGGTTGAATCTTGAATCAGACTCAGGTCTTAGCTGAGGACGTTAGGATCAGCTCTCTAATGCTTCACACAGTCATTTTACACAGCATTTGCATATGCCAGGGGCCAGGCCCTGCAGTTAATTTAATTGAGAGCAGCAGTGTTAAAAGCATTACTATAATTGGCAGTTGTGAGTGTGTTCATATTTTAGTCAGCTCATGTCAGCCTCACATTCAGATGTGGTCTTCTTATAGCTGTCTGTCTCTCAGCAGTCAGTGAGAATGAAGCAACGGAGGCTAATGTATGATCAGATGCTGCTGACCTGAACATTAAACTATGTCCTGTGTTCTCTATTAGTCTTATTAATGTTTTAATTTCACGTCTGTAACGGGGTGATATCTCTCCATTCCCTCTTCTATCCCTCCCTCCTCATTCCCTACCCTTCCTTCTCACTTCCTCCATCAATCCCTCCCCCTGTCCATCCATCTTTGCTTTGTACTAGTCTTCACATCAGGATCTGTAATGCTGTGATATCTCTCTATTCCTTCTTCCTGCTATAAAGGCTGTCACATAGCACTGATGTACAGTATATGCCATATGGTACTAAGAGGTATAAAAACATGTTGAAAAAAAGAAATACAAGGAATACAAAGTGTAAATTAAAAAGAACTTTCTATTTTGTTTTAATTTCTTGTATTTTTCCACATCTTCCTTTGTGTGTTAATTACATTTGTCTGGGTCATGATTTGGTATAAAATATAATGAAAAAGGGAGGGCAGCTAGGGATGACTTTAAATTTGATGGGCTTGTTTGTTTGGCAAAAACACAGAACACAGATCCTGTCAGTCCCACTAAGGGACTGTTGATTATTTAAGGGGCCACCAGAGGAGTTTTGTGGCCTCAAAGCTAAACAGACTTGACCCTCCCTCCTCAGCAATAATTTTTCTATGACCCTCCAACATGATATGAAAAAGAGGCATGACCCTCCCCTTTGCGTCCAAGTTTGCACTTAACAAAGAAGCCAAATGCCATTTGATTTTTTACAGCCATGACTTACATGAGTTAACCTCTGCATTCTCATCTTACACTCCTCTGTTATGGTGTGGTGGCCACTTCAGTAGATTTACTCAAGTGCATCTCGCTGCAGCCTGCGGGAAGGCGGAGCTTGACGTCAAGCCCCGCCCACATCCAAGTCAGACATTTTTCTTTGCTTACGTCACGCCCCCATACGCTCGAACGGACCAAGACAGCCTGGTAGCATTTTTTACTATGAAGGAAATTATTTGGATAAATGCCATGTTTTCATTTTAATTTTATATGGAAAATTTTATATCCATAAATGTAAATGGTCTGAAAGAAAGTATTCACCAATTTAAAAATGGCATGAAATTATATTTTGAAACTTTGAAAGGACTGACAAATATGAAAGCCATCCGGACTCTGAACATTTATAATGCCTTACAACCTCTTTAATGTAAATTTCATGCTCCCTTTTTTTGTGTATGTCTGTATGCATTTAATGTTTTCAATGTGTTTATGTATCTGTACTTGAATAATAAAGTTTTTTGAAGACAAAAAAAAAAAAAGACAGCCTGGTTGCGAAGCTGATATAGCCTCTTGTTTCACATTAGATGATAGAAACTGATGATGTAGGCTAAACACAAACGACCTTTCATGCAACAACAGTGAAGTCTTCATGTAGTTACTGTAATTGGGCCCGTGTACTTATAATACAATAATAGTATAATATAATACGAGCCATATTTCATTTAATTTAGCCCTCAAAAGTAGAATGGTGTGTTGTTTCGTTATGGAATGTCATAGTAACAGCAAGAATTCGGTCTCCAAATGTACAAAGGGGTAATTTTACTTTATTAACCAGAAGCATACGGTGAAAAAAGAAATTTGAATATCGTGCAAAAGTTCATTTATTTCAGTAATTCAATTTAAAAGGTAAAACTAATATATTATATAGACTTATTACATGCAAAGCGAGATATTTCAAGCCTGTATTTGTTATAATTTTGATGATTATGGCTTACAGTTTATGAAAACCCTCAGAAAATTAGAATATTGAGAAAAGGTTCAATATTGAAGGCTCAAAGTGTCACGCTCTAATCAGCTAATTAATCCAAAAACACCTGCAAAGGATTCCTGAGCCTTTAAATGGTCTCTCAGTCTGGTTCAGTAGAACTCACAATCATGCGAGACGCTCCTCAGATATTCGGCTTCACTCAATGACCTGCACAGTAACACACCTAATATAATCTAAGTATTTCAAAAGGTCGAACACACATACAGATGTCTAGACAGTAAAATCGCTACGTGTAAGTTGCGGCTGTGGTTTAGCTGAAGCTAACGCCGCTTGAGCTTTCACGTTACAATATAAAAGGTGTTGACCGTTGACTTAGCTAGCACGCAAACAGTATTTTCATACTTTTTAGCATTGGCTAATTAGCAACCTGCCTGCCATTAGATGTTAGCTTCCGAGATAGTTAGCAGCTAGCCCCAGAAGCTCATGAAAACAAGGCTTTCACCGAACCACTCTTTTCGTTTCAAAATTGGAAATCAAATGAACGAAAAAGTACACGGGCCCAATTACAGTTCACTGTTGTTGCATGAAATGTCGTTTGTGTTTAGCCTACATCAGTTTCTATCATCTAATGTGAAACAAGGGGCTGTATCAGCTTTGCTACCAGGCTGTCTTGGTCCGTTCGAGCGTATGGGGAGTGACGTAGCCAAAAAAATAATGGCTAACTTGGATGTGGGCGGGGCTTGATGCAGGCTGCGAGAGGCTCCTTGATTTACTCACTAACATTGTTTATGGAAACACAATAAGCATGGAAACTAAATGCACACTTCATGCATTACTGCATTACTTCAAATACTAAGTTACTCCTCTAGTAAACTAGTATTCACATGAAATACAACAATAAAATATTGAGACCATTCAGCAAAGGACACTTGGAAATAACAATTCAACACTGGTTGTTATAGTCACTAGGCTTCCTCAGTCATTGTATATTTTAGCACATAGGTAAAGGTGCCGAAGCTGAACATTATATTCCAAAACACATATGTTTATTTTTAAAGCAGATTTTAAATTACATTGTAACAATTTAACAATTCGCCCTTATGAAATCCAATCGCGGCACGGCTGTCCTGGAACGCAATAGACAGACGGTGGCGGAATGCCCCGACACTTAAATTCAACTAAAATGTAAGAGTGAACGCTCAGTGTTGGACCTCCAGTCTGTTGAGATGCCTCTCCAAATGCAGAAACCAAGCACAGTCACACCATAAAACGTTAAGACATGTTGAGAATCCAATGACACGAAAAAAAGTAATCCACAGCGATCAGTAGATCCACAAACAGAGTCACGGTGTATCCAGCAAGGCCTATACGAGCATCACATTCACCAGCCAGCTCCAAACAGGTGAACGAGGTGAACTTCGCTGTTTAAACAAAGTGGAATAAACGTAGAAAAGTCCAAATCTACACAAAACCCGCAATCAATTAGTAAGCTGACATCACATGTATATACATGGCATTTAAGAAACCTTTATTGCAAGGTTGGCACGGCAAGATGTCCAGACTAGTGCAACAGTAATTTTAGTTTTTTTGCGTCCTGCTGCTCCCATCGTCAGCCAGGTAATAATTTTTTTACTAAGCAGTATATGGAATCTGATGTATTACCTACCACCATTTAGTTGTGTTGTGTTATTTAAAATATTTATAAAATATCTGGTCATGCCAGAGGTAATTATTCCACTCATTTTTTTAAACAATGCAATTACCCGTTTGAGCCACCACTCCTCCTGCCCCCCCAGCCATCGCCACGTATGCGGTCAGACCCATCTGCTAGGGGGCCGAGACTGAGAGCTACATGGATAAATATGCACCAAACAAGCCACTTTGAAATTTTGCTCTTTTCATGAATATAAAAGTTGGGTGAACCCCCCCCAGACTAAAAAACGTAGGGTGACCCTCCCCTCAACAAAGAATAAAAAGACATGACCCTCCCTATTTTCCTCCGGTGGTCCATTCCATAAATACCGAATGGTCCCTAAGAACATATTTAGATATTTTGACGTCTTTCTTTTTTACACAAAAATGTCAGTTTATTGGTAATGGACAGCAGTGGTGGAATGTAACTAAGTACATTTACTCCAGTACTGTACTTCAGTCCAAATGTTGAGGTACTTGTACTTTACTTGAGTCTTTTCTTTTCATGCCACTTTCTACTTCTACTCCGCTACATTTCAGAGAGAAATATTGTACTTTTTACTCCACTACATTCATCTGTTACAGCTTTAGTTACTAGTTACTTTAAACATTAAGGTTTTGTTTTTGTTGCTGATGGGTCACTTTTACTCACGACATGCTAACCGGCAACAAAGGATTCCATTCACTACGCTAAGCTAAGCTAGCGGCGGCGCTGCCGGACTAAGACAATGCATGCACTGAGACAAAAATATGTACAGTGGTGTGAAAAAGTGTTTGCCCCCTTCCTCATTTCCTGTTCCTTTGCATGTTTGTCACACTTAAGTGTTTCGGAACATCAAACCAATTTAAACAATAGTCAAGGACAACACAAGTAAACACAAAATGCAATTTGTAAATGAAGGTGTTTATTATTAAAGGTGAAAAAAAATCCAAACCATCATGGCCCTGTGTGAAAAAGTGATTGCCCCCTAAACCTAATAACTGGTTGGGCCACCCTTAGCAGCAACAACTGCAACCAAGCGCTTTGCGATAACGTGCAATGAGGCTTTTACAGCGTCCTGGAGGAATTTTGGCCCACTCATCTTTGCAGAATTGTCCTAATTCAGTTACATTAGAGGGTTTTCGAGCATGAACGGCCTTTTTAAGGTCATACCACAACATCTCAATAGGATTCAGGTCAGGACTTTGGCTAGGCCACTCCAAAGTCTTCATTTAGTTTTTTCTTCAGCCATTCGGTGGTGGACTTGCTGGTGTGTTTAGGATCATTGTCCTGCTGCAGAACCCAAGTTCGCTTTCAGCTTGAGTACACGAACAGATGGTCGGACATTCTCCTTCAGGATCTCTTGGTAGACAGCAGAATTCATAGTTCCTTTTATCACGGCAAGTCTTCCAGGTCCTGAAGCAGCAAAACAGCCCCAGACCATCACACTACCACCACCATATTTTACAGTTGGTATAATGTTCTTTTTTATGAAATGCAGTGTTCCTTCTACGCCAGATATACTTGGACACACACCTTCCAAAGAGTTCCACTTTTGTCTCATCGGTCCACAAAATGTTGTCCCAAAAGTCTTGGGGATCATCAAGATGTGTTCTGGAGAAATTGAGACAAGCTTTGATGTTCTTTTGCTCAGCAGTGGTTTTCTCCTTGGAACTCTGCCATGCAGGCCATTTTTGCCCAGTCTTTTCCTGATGGTGGAGGCATGAACGCTGACCTTAACTGAGGCAAGTGAGGCCTGCAGTTCTTTGGACGTTGTTGTGGGGTCTTTTGTGACCTCTTGGATGAGTCGTCGCTGCGCTCTTGGGGTAATTTTGGGCGGCCGGCCACTCCTGGGAAGGTTCACCACTGTTCCATGTCTTCGCCATTTGTGGATAATGGCTCTCACTGTGGTTCGCTGGATTCCCAAAGCTTTGGAAATGGCTTTATAACCCTTTCCAGACTGATAGATCTCAATTACTTTCTTTCTCAATTGTTCCTGAATTTCTTTGGGTCTCGGCATGATGTGTAGCTTTTAAGGATCTTCTGGTGGACCTTACTGTGTCAAGCAGCTCCTATTTAAGTGATGCCTTGATTGTGAACAGGTGTGGCAATAATCAGGCCTGGGTGTGGCTAGAGAAATTGAACTCAGGTGTGGACAACCACAGTTATAGTATGTTTTTAACAAGGGGGGCAATCACTTTTTCACACAGGGCCATGATGGTTTGGATTTTTTTCTCCTTTAATAATAAACACCTTCATTTACAAATTGCATTTTGTGTTTACTTGTGTTGTCCTTGACTTTTGTTTAAATTGGTTTGATGTTCGAAACACTTAAGTGTGACAAACATGCAAAGGAACAGGAAATGAGGAAGGGGGCAAACACTTTTTCACACCACTGTATGCCCACCTATCAACATCTAGGGGAGACGGTGAATAACCCTATTTCAAAAAACGGTGGCATGTTCCTTTAAGTAACATTTTCAATGCATGGCAGGATGCAGTATTTTTACAGTGTGGTATACTTTTACTTCTAAAAAATACTTCTTCCACAACTGATGGACATTCATATTAAGCCTGTAAAAAAATAAATGTCTCTGGAACAGAAAGCCTGCATTACGAGTGTTACATTGGAAAGATGTGAATGTTTACCAGGTAGGGTCTAAGGGAAGCTGCTATCAAGTTGCATTGTGGGAAATGTAGGATGCCATGTTTTTATGGGCTTGACATGGGCATTGGAAGTCTGGATATGCCTCAGCTGCTTCAATGCTGACCATTGTTGAGAGACTTCTGTCTCTTAGAACTCCCACGACTTTAGGGAAGTTTGGAGTGTCAGTCATTGGTGTTGATGGCAACCCGGTCTGGCTGTCAAACTGGGCAGTTGATAACAACACACAGACCAAAACACAGACAGACATTTCAAAAGGAGAAAATACTGGCATTAGCATTGTTGTCAGAAAAGATAGTACTTCAACTTCGCATGTTTCCTTAATATCTCATGACGCATTGGGGTCATTTTTGGATTTATTACAGTAAATATATTACATATTGGACCTTTTTTTTTCAGTGTAAAAAGAAATTGCCTCCAAAATATGCCAACAAAAATTATGAATGGCAGGTTATTACATTATCAGTTTTGTCATTATATTACTAGCAGTTATTACATACTGTACATTTATATGCAGATCAATCAGTTTGAAAACATATTTAGGAAGTTTTATTGATAGTAACTCATCGTACAAAAGAACGACAAAGAAGAAGCACTTGAAATAAATTTCTGAAAAAGACAGGATTTTTATTAAAAATTTAAATTATTCCAGCACAGAGGTAAGTGTGACATGACTTTGCAAATGTACAGTGGGGCAAAAAAGTATTTAGTCAGCCACCAATTGTGCAAGTTCTCCCACTTAATAAGATGAGAGAGGCCTGTAATTTTCATCATAGGTACACTTCAACTATGAGAGACAAAATGAGAAAAAAAATCCTGAAAATCACATTGTAGGATGCTAAATAATCCCAATCCCCTTCTATGGTTTTTTTTACCAATTCTTTAGGGGCCAAATGCTTTTATTATACTAATTATGATATAGGGAATTGTAGCTCAACACGCATCACCATCACGGCAACGATTGCTTGTAGCAACAGAAAAGATCTAAGTGAGCCACTTCTTAACATTGCCACCCGACTGTCTCATGACTTGAGGAAAAAAAATCGGCATCGCTGTCATCAGAGAGCAGATCAGTAACCCTGCAATTACTGCTGCTGTCAGAGATCTGCTTCATCTCTGCAAATGAAGAGGAGATCCATTCACCGGCATACTCTGATGGACAGCAGCTGAAAGAAGAGACAGCCACCGCTTGACCCTGGCTGACAGAAACACATGTCAACACTCTGCTCTCTGATCTCGGCTCCTCCACCTCCTTCTACCCCCTCCCAATCCTCCATCACTTCCTCCTCTTTGTCCTCTTCCTTCTGTCATCTCCGCTCCACCCACCTCTGCCCCTTCCAACTTTTACTCCAATTCTACCTTCCTCCACCTCCACGTCCTCCTCCTCATGTCTCAGAAGCTGAGTTTCTGTCTGACACTGACAGCTAACAAGTAATTACAGGTAATCATACAAATGGACAGTAATTACTTCAAGGAGGGAGGGGCTGGAGTTTGTCTTTACAATATTGTGAGTTGAAGCCTAGCCCTTGAACTTGCTTTTGTGAGTCCGTAACCCAGCAGCAGTGCGCGCGCACACACACACACACACACACACACACACACACACACACACACACACACACACACACACACACACACACACACACACACACACACACACACACACACACACACACACACACACAATGTCTACATCTGAAAGAGGGGACGTCCATATACTGGGACTGTACAGGGACTACAGCAAAGACTTTTCTTTCAAAAAATTATAATTCACACACACACACACACACACACACACACACACACACACACACACACTTTTCCTATATTGCCAGCATACAGTGGACTATCGGGTTGCACCCACTAGGTGTGGACTTCTGTTTCTGGTCATTTAATTGTTGAGAGGGGACTTGCTTTCTTGAGCGATGTCTGAAACTGTCTGTGCCCATCGTTTCACCTAATGAGGGGGTTGTTCACAACAAAGACTATTTGCTTCTTTCAAAAAATGATAATTCTCACACACACACACACACACACACACACACATACACACACACACACACACACACACACACACACACACACACACACACACACACACACACACACACACGCACACATACACTGCTTGATTGTGTCACTCTCATGAACAGTTCTTTCACATATATTCATTCACTGATGGGTTGGGGAATCTTTTACACAGGTAACCTCACTCAATTTACTCCAAAAACTACATCTACATGCTGTACCTACTTTGCAGAAAATAACTTATTGCCACATTCAGGGAGAGGTGGACTATATTTATTTGTAGGAGTTCAGGTTTGGCTGAACTTTAGAATTTTTTTCCACCGAACCGAATTCTACCAAAGAGAAGTAACAAGAGGCGAAACTCGAGAAAAAGAGGCGAACATTGTGTTGAGTTTCTGCTCTCGTCAAAGAGCATAGAAGTAACGACAAACGCACCCATGACCGAGCTGCAGCCCGCCATCTTGGACTGAACGCAACACAACATTCATTCATTGAGTTTAGCCTCTTGTTACTTCTATACTTTTGTAGAGTTACGCTTGCACTATGTGCGCTACGCTGGTCGATGTAATGACGGCGCCGTTGATTACAGGAAGGTGTTTACGTAGGTGGAGCATTCAATGCAGCAGGCTGTGAGAAAGTGAAAATGGAACTTGTGAGCAGAAAAAGTGTTGTTTGGCAGTACTTTCAGTCAAAAGAAGGCCATTTAAGTAGAGCTACATGTTCAATTTGCAATGCCGATTTGTCTCATGGGGGCAAGGACCCTAAACAATCGCCGCTGTTAAGACATTTGCGTATGAGTTGTGCATGAAGGAATCTACAGACTGCAGCCAAAATGCAGCAACTTCAGGTACGGCAAAGGAAGGACAGTCACAGAAACTTGTGTTAACCAGACAATGCTTCTCCCAGGCTGTCAGATGTTCTCTCTGCAAATGAGTCTCCCTACAGTGGGAGTGGAGCGACTGCTGCTCGTTAGCTAACGCTAGCTTTCTTATTTCATCCACCCAACATGCCTTCATCATACACTGGTTAGTGAAAATTTGCCAAACAAAATAGTCACTCAGCTGGCGATAGTGATCTGCTTTCCTACGTTGTGAAAAGAACGTGTGAATTCAACATTAAGTTGTTACATTTAACTATTTTAGAGGCTGTGGATGTTGTTTACTTCATTAATGTGTTTACTGTGTTAATGGACTGAGGATCAGAATCAGAATCAGAAAAGCTTTATTGCCAAGTACGTTTTTAACACATACAAGGAATTTGTTTTGGTGTTGTTGTCACACATTCTCTAAATAGAATATAAACTGTGGTGGTTTGGGGTTTTTTAGTTCTTTGTTGTGTGTTTCTCTGTTGGCCCTGCCTTTCTCTGTCTCCTGTGTTTTCCCCCCTCCTGCCTGCTCCTGCCTGCTACTGCCAGCTGACGAGGCACACCTGTTCCTCATTCCACAATCACCGCTCTCCCGCCACACACACTTGCCAGCCATCTACAATCAAGCTCAGTATTTCAACACCGGCTCCACTCACTATCTTCGCTGGATCATTGTCTCTGCCACTCTGCCATCGGCTCCATGCCTCGTCCCCAGTCAACTGGCTTCACCACTCGGTTCTTTCCCCACGGCTCTCCACTTCATCTTACCTTCACCTCCGCTTCCAGCCTTCCCTCCTTGGATTCTCCCTGTTCCCCGGACCTCTGTGTCTCCTCCTCGGTTTCCTCGGCCCTGGTTTCCCCACGCTCCACGAGATCCCTCGCCTTCCTATCCCAGTGAGCCCCTCGCCATCCTATCCCCTGTCTTCCCTCTCCATTCTAGCTTCTGCCCCTGAGCCCCTCGTCCTTCTAGGCTTTCCTCTTGAGTCCCCCTCGCCATCTTATCCCAGTGAGTCCCTCATCATTCCATTTCCTGCCCTCGTCATCCTTCCCCAACACTGGTGTCTCCGCTCCCGTTTTTTGGCATTCGCCACCCCACACCTCCCCCCTTCCTTTGTTCAAAATAAACCTGATTTTGAACGTTGCGCTTGGGTCTGATCTGTCAACGATAAACAATATAAGTAAAGTATAAGTATATGTATACAGTATGTATTAAATTAAAAATAAAATAATAAAGATAAAAGATGGGAGTAGAGTTCGGTTCGGGGTTCGGGAGAATCTTAACCAGTGGGTTCGGTATTCGGCTGAACCCCAAAAATCTGGGTTTGGTGCATCTCTACTCATTTGTATCGTATCGTATTGTTTGCACTAACACTACGCTTTCACTACGATCAATGACTGCCTACACCGGGCATGAGAGCAAAGCGTAAGCGTATGTACTGTGGAGATCCACTCTACAAGCGTAAAAATTTGACAGTTTTCTAGTCATATTTTATGCAAGGCATGTGCAGCCCTTTTACCCAGAAATGGGTAACCATGTCTATAGAGTGTAGTTTCTGTCTTCCCCATGAGGAATTCTAAGTAATGACAACAACCCTGTCATTGCATCCACATGATACAAGCCTTCCGTGATCGTGCACCACCTCCACCCTTCCTCCACACAGTTGCTAGTAGCCAAGGAGGACATGGAAGATATAAAAAACATGATGGACTCTTCAGAAGAGGTCATTATCTTCACTCCAGTTTCTGCACATGATAGACGACACAATTTTCTGAACAAGTTGTGTGGAAATGATTAATTAGCTTTGTAGCAACTAATTTGGCAATGCTTGAATGTAACATCCATCCATCCATCCATCTATGTCTGCTTATCCGGTATCGGGTCGCGGGGGTAACAGCTCCAGCAGGGGACCCCAATCTTCCCTTTCCCGAGCCACATTAACCAGCTCCGATGTGAGGGATCCCGAGGCGTTCCCAGGCCAGGTTGGAGATATAATCCCTCCACCTAGTCCTGGGTCTTCCCCCAGGGCTCCTCCCAGCTGGACGTGCCTGGAACACCTCCCTAGGGAGGCGCCCAGAGGGCATCCTTACCAGATGCCCGAACCACCTCAACTGGCTCCTTTCGACGTGAAGGAGCAGCGACTCTACTCCGAGCTCCTCACGGATGACTGAGCTTCTCACCCTATCTCTAAGGGAGACGTCAGCCACCCTCCTGAGGAAACCCATTTCGGCTGCTTGTACCCTGGATCTTGTTCTTTTGGTCATGACCCAGCCTTCACGACCATAGGTCAGGGTAGGAACGAAAACTGACCGGTAGATTGAGAGCTTTGCCTTCTGGCTCAGCTCTCTTTTTGTCAGTGCGATAAATTGAATGTAATACCGCACCTGCTGCGCCGATTCTCCGACCAATCTCCCGCTCCATTGTCCCCTCACTCGCGAACAAGACCCCAAGGTACTTGAACTCCTTCACTTGGGGTAAGGACTCATTCCCTACCTGGAGAAGGCACTCCATCGGTTTCCTGCTGAGAACCATGGCCTCCGATTTAGAGGTGCTGATCCTCATCCCAGCCGCTTCACACTCGGCTGCGAACCGATCCAGTAAGTGCTAAAGGTCACAGGCCGATGATGCCATCAGGACCACATCATCTGCAAAAAGCAGAGATGAGATCCCCAGCCCACCGAACTGCAACCCCTCTCCACCCCGACTACGCCTCGATATCCTGTCCATAAATACTACAAACAGGATTGGTGACAAAGCGCAGCCCTGGCGGAGGCCAACTCTCACCTGAAACAAGTCCGACTTACTGCCGAGAACCCGGACACAGCTCTCGCTTTGGTCGTACAGAGATTGGATGGCCCTGAGAAGGAACCCCCTCACTCCATACTCCCGCAGCACCTCCCACAGTATCTCCCGGGGGACCAGGTCATACGCCTTCTCCAGATCCACAAATATACTCCCAGGCTCCCTCCAGGATCCTTGCGAGAGTAAAGATCTGGTCCGTTGTTCCACGACCAGGATGGAATCCGCATTGTTCCTCTTCAACCTGAGGTTCAACTATCGACCGAACCCTCCTTTCCAGCACCTTGGAGTAGACTTTACCAGGGAGGCTGAGAAGTGTGACACCCCTGTAATTGGCATACACCCTCTGGTCCCCCTTTTTGAAAAGGGGAACCATCACCCCGGTCTGCCACTCCTTAGGCACCGTCCCAGACTTCCACGCAATGTTGAAGAGGCGTGTCAACCAAGACACACCCAGAGCTTTAAGCATTTCTGGACGGATCAATCCCTGGGGCTTTGCCACTGTGTAGTTGTTTAACTACCTCAGCAACTTCCACGAGGGAAATTGACAACAATCCCCCATCATCCTCCAGCTTTGCCTCTACCGTAGAGGGCGTATTAGTCGGATTTAGGAGTTCCTCAAAGTGCTCCTTCCACCGCCCTATTACCTCCTCAGTTGAGGTCAACAGCGTCCCATCCTTACTGTACACAGCTTGGATGGTTCACCGCTTCCCCCTCCTGAGGTGGCAAACGGTTTTCCAGAAGCACCTTGGTGCCGACCGAAAGTCCTTCTCCATGTCTTCTCCGAACTTCTCCCACACCCGCTGCTTTGCCTCTTTCACGGCAGAGGCTGCAGCCCTTCGGTACCTTGCAACTGCCTCCGGAGTCCTCTGGGATAACATATCCCGGAAATTCTCCTCCTTCAGTCGGACAGCTTCCCTGACCACCAGTGTCCACCACGGTGTTCGTGGGTTACCGCCCCTTGAGGCACCTAAGACCCTAAGACCACAGCTCCTCGCCGCAGCTTCAGCAATGGAAACGTTGAACATTGTCCACTTGGGTTCAATGCCCCCAGCCTCCACAGGGATGCACGAAAAGCTCCGCCGGAGGTGTGAGTTGAAAGTCTGTCGGACAGGGGCCTCCTCCAGACGTTCCCAATTTACCCGCACTACCCGTTTGGGCTTACCAGGTCTGTCCAGAGTCTTCCCCCACCCCCTGACCCAACTCACCACCAGATGGTGATCGGTTGACAGCTCCACCCCTCTCTTCACCCGAGTGTCCAAAACATCCGCACATCCGCTACGCGAACAGTCCACATATGCTACGTGTGCAAGGTAACCAAAGCAATAATGTAATGTTAAAGGTTTGAAGACCACTACTCTATGTGAAAATATTTTATTAATGTCATCATTTACTTTTTGTGTCCTGGTTAATACAATCTGACTTAGATTATAAAGGCATTACAATATGCAAAACTGTCATCAGATAATCAAGCCTCTCATACTTTTTACATACTGTGCTGTCAAGATTTTATGTCTTACAGTTAGAAAAATATATAGTGATATTAATATTCATCAAGGTCTATGAAATATGAGCCTAATCAAGTCTACCCAGAAAAGTAATTGGATTATTGGTGTCCCTCCTTTGTAGACAGGATTACCATGCAATCACCCAGTCAATTACTAATATCATTTATGTGATATTAGTGTTGCTAATACTTCCTGAGTGAAAACATGATCAAATAGGTGTGTTAAACCCAGTCTGTATGACTATGAATAGGAGTCACTTGAGGTCAAATTGGACCATTAATGTAAATTGCTTACCGGCGTCGTCATCTGAAGACAGTACAGTTTTGGATTTATATGCCATAATTTAGAAAATGAATATCATTCATGAAAATAACTCAAATCATCATGACAGAGAGGGCTTTAATGATTGAATCACCCGCGTTCAATACATTTTAATGTAATTATGGTTAGCCTGTTTTTTTCTGCAGGTGATGAAATACAGTCACGTTCATGTTTTACCCTAAGTACGACTTTACCTGTTACTGCTACACATGCAAAGTGTAAAGATGGCAGGGAAATGTCCTCTAACAGGGAGTTATTAAAAAGATAGGCTGGATCAACGGAAGTACATTTCCAGGATAAAGCCTAACATCCAATGTGTGATTTCAGGCTTTGTCCCTCACCTTAAGCTCTCTGTGTGTTGCCATTCTCAAAATCTCTTTGAAAAAAAAAAAACTTTGAGCTAGCAAGCTACATGCTGAAAATGGCAACTATTGAAGAAAATTTGGATCGGGCAATATGGCAGACCTGCTTAGTTCTTTCGTGAATGACTGTAAAGATTTACAAAGAATATGTTTACGGCATTTATCATCTAACTGTTTTGGCACCGATTGGTGGGATTGCTGTAGACAAAGTCACACAGTGATACACTCACTGGTATAGTACAAGCATATTTACTTTAACCATGGATCCAGTTAATTTAAATAACTGTATGAACATTTAAAGAAATGCAAACAAAAAGACTAAGAGGGGGCAGCCCTAATATATACTGTATATACATATACAGTAAATGGTAAGGAAGGAGGTGGAGCATCTAACTTCATGGTACAGTTCCCACAGTCTCTTCCTCAATGTGGAAAAACAAAAGAGATGGTGATCGACTTCAGGAGAGCTGGCAAGTTCCATCACATGCCGCTGACCATCAGTGGTGCCACCGTGAAGAGGGTAAACACCATAAAGTTCCTGGGGGTCCACTTAGTAGACGACATGACTTCCACCATCAACGCCTCAGCCATCATCAAAAAAGCCCTGCAGCGGCTTCACACCCTTTGGAAACTCAAAAACTCAGGTCTGCCCACCTTACACCTCACCACCTTCCTGGTTTGGTAGCTGCAAGGAATATGAAAAACAACGGCTACACAGTTAAATTATTGGTGAGGATTACAAATGAACTGTGCCCCCTGCAAATGCCCCACACCCCGGAAGGGCTGGGTATTGTTAAAAAATATTCAATACCGATACCGTTACCGATACCGATACCAATACCGTGACTTTGATACCCCAGAACTTAAACGATACTTTTTTTCGATACCAATTTTATAAAACAAAAAGAAATTACAACATTTCACATTATGGCACAAATCTTTTTATTTTTCATTTCCTACTATGTGAACCCAGTCTCTGTGTAACGTAGAGTTTTTCCTGCATGTTTCTAGGCTGTGTAATGTTAGACAGCTAATCACAGACATTATTATATCTTCATAGATGCATGCTGCATGCTTATTGGGTCACTGACGCTGATGAGATTTACTCCTTAGGTATTGAAATTGGGTACTGAATGACGAGGAATTTTTCGATACTCAATACTTTAGAGGCAATTCTGTCTGTGCCTAAAAAGTATTGAATGTGGTACCCAGCCCTAAACCCCGGGCCATAATCTGAACTAAATGGACTGTCCTTAAATGCACGTCACCACTTTACATATTCTGTGTTTGCAGTGTACAGTTTGCTAACTTTTTAACAATCTACAGCACTGTGCCATCAACCGTTTCAAATATTTTTTAATGTTTTATTTTATATATTTTAGTCTACATAGTGTTTGTCTGTATGGTTGTTGTCTTTTCCACTGCAAGTGGCTGGTGGAGACGTTTTTCCTTTTCCTTGATGTATGTTACAAGGAATTATGGCGAATAAATTAATGTAATCTTCACTTATGCCTGACGAAGGCCTTTTGTCTGTGTCATCATTACCTGCCTCTGTGCAAATAAGACAATGATTCAATTATTTTACTGCACGGGACATTCATTTGTTTATTTGCTGTACCTTCCTTCAGAAAAGCAGCTGCAACAGTGTACTGCCATCTTCATCCATTTCCTTCTTTCATGCTCTGTTCTGTCGGGCTCTTGACACTGAGAGCCATCATTCATCTTTGGAGCCGAGACATCTCCTGTCTCAGTGTGATGGCTGAATTCTCTCCTCGCTCTAATAACTATTATCTTTAATTCGCAGAGTCTCAATTAAAGGCTTACTGCAGGTCAGTGATTAACAATTAGCTGATAAAGACCCTGACACACTAACATGACCAGAGAAGGGGGCTGTGGGGCCACATCACAGAACATTTTCAAATGTATGCATTTTTTCTTCTAAATGCAGATGTTTAAACGACAGAGCTCAAAAAACATTGTATATGCATGAAATATAAACAACGAATTTGATAGTTCTTTCATAATTCATTGCTGCATGTATAACACGTTGAAGGTGCCAAAATCCTCCAAGAATCCTCTCAACATGCCTATGCATAACACAAGAATAAAAAATGCGGAATAAAACTAAGCAACCACTGTGTTCAGCAGCTGAGTCTGAGTCAGACTGAGTCAAGCATGTTGTCTGCATCAGCTACCGACGACTGATATGCCTCTTTGGAAATTAACACTTCCTTTAAAAATATTATATGTAATATTTCTGCATTAAAATGTCAAAAAAATGACTATACCTATATTTCTGATATATTTCTCATACAGTTATTGTCAGGCGGGGCAAACAGCGGACTCAGGATGCAGGACTCGCAGTAACAGTCAAACACAATGTATTTATTGTACACACCGGTACAAAACAAAACAGGCAACTGTCTCCAAAAAACACTGGCAGGCAGTACACAAAATGTAAATTTGGCGACGGTATCCAAAAAATGCTAAACACAGACTCGGATCAAAAACAGGCAGAGGATCAGAAACACTTACGAGCTCACGGGAAAAAAGGCTGGAACGCTAAACTCAAATGTATAAGACAAAGTGGCAGAGAACAAAGAGCAAGGGAGTGAATGTATACACCTGAGGGGGTAGGGGAGACAATTAGTCACAGTTGCAGGACATTAGGGCTGGGAAGGTGATTAGACTAGGTGGGAAGGCAGACAAAGACCAGAAGGAAAGTGACCTGCAACACAAACGGTGAGTATCAAAATAAAACTAAAAAGCAAAGTAAGTGGATGTGAAAGAAAACTGAAAACATGACAGTTATTTTTAGTGTGATTGTTAACAGAATGGGTAACAGGGCTACTTTTCTGATAAAACTTTACAGTGGTTTAAATCTTGTTTGTCCAACAATGTGTTGTCATTAATAATGTGAACTCATCTTTTTTAAAGACTAATACAGGAATTCCACAGGGTTCTGTTTGTGGTCCACTTCTCTTTAGTTTATATATAAATAACTTCCCGCAATCATGTCATGGGGCAGGTTGTCAGATGTATGCAGACAATAAAGTTATATATGTACCTGATAAAACTACTGTCTGTTTACACCCAGCTGTCAGATCATTTAGAGGCCATAGCAGCATGGTTTGAACATTCTTTTTGAACAAGTTTTTCAATCAATGGAAAACTGTGTCAGTTTGCTTTTTCCAGGGCTTGGTCCTTGATAGAAACTAGTTAAATCTAAAGATTTATGGGCAACATATCGAACAAGTCTCTGAGGTCAAATATCTCCACCTTATATTAAATTCCCACTTACAATTAAAAGACTAAATGGGAGCTTACTGGTCTTATGAATGGAAGTGGATGACTAGCAGAAACAAAGCTCCTTGAGCAAAAATGGATAAAGAAAAGGGCCTTTTGAATAGTTGAGTTTCAAAGCCCTTCCAGATGGTTCTCTCTACAAGACTGAAGTTATTTGCATGTACTGTCGATGTGAATTAAGTTACCAATGGAGTAGTCACTTGAGCATTAAAAACTTGAAAAAATATCCTTTTTCTATGTATGTATCTATTGTTGAGTTTGTGGTCTGTACTGTATTTTATGTAAGTTTTGAGTTTATTGTATTGAAAAGAAAAAAGGTCCATCTAGGGATGTGCACTGCAAATTAGCTTGGCAGAGGCTCAGAACACACTCTGTTGGGTAAAACATGAATCCAGCTGATGATGATGATCAAACATTGAGTGTCTACTGTGCTCCTGTGGCTGTGCAGTGATGTTTTCCTGAAACATCCAACCCAACTGAGACCGAGCTGTTTGTATCCACTTTCCCCAACTTGGGTTTTCTTTATTTCCAAACATTGAAATTTAATTAATAAATTAATTTAATGAATCAAATACAGCCGAGCAAAGGGACAGTTACCTGCAACATCGAATGGTGGTCGTGAACTTGATAGCATTTGGAGATTTGAAACACGCACAGACGTGAGCTTACACAGAGCACAAAAATAGCAGGCATCCCCCTCCCCCTCTCTGTCACTACACACACACACACACACAAACCCACACACACAGTTAATAGCCCCTAAGAAATCACATTTTGTAAATTGCATTGTGGCACTAACCTTTTCTCTAGTAATTAAATGAGTGAGAAGAGGAGGCCTGCCTTAATGAAGTCAGCAATTTACTATTACACACACACACACACACACACACACACACACACACACACACACACACACACACACACACACACAATCTCTGTGACTGCGGAGGATCAGCTTATGAAGTTTTTTAAAAACCGGATATTTTAATTTCTTGAAAATGAAATGTGCATGTTGTTTCTGTATTTTTTCTTCTTCATTATTAAGCTGATAAACTCAACTATGAGTGATGTTGATTTTCAAATCTTAAACCGTAAACTGAGAGAAACTTTAGGGATGTGGGATGATTGGGCACTACAAAAAATAGTCTGATTTTAAGTTTTTAATGGGTTTCTAATGGGCTTCCATTCTTATATGGAAGTCAAGCACATTCTCAGGGGGCATTAGGCTCCACCATGGTTGACTTTCATGGACAACATTTCTAGGCTTAGCTGAGGATTAATGGGGACTTATTTATGAGTAGAATGAGAGGCAGTGTGAGATCGACAGGTGGATTGATGCCGCAATGCTGTACCATACTGTAGTGGTGGTGATTTACAGGTTAATCTACATTCCAGCTGTTACCTATATTTAAGATTTAAGATGTATTTATTTTTTGATTAGGAAAATGCACATGCCAGATGGATAATTTCCAACTGTAGTACTATTTACCTAACATGCATGTCTTTATGGAGGGAGAAAACCAGCGCTCCCAGAGAAACCCATGCAAACATGGGGAGACCATGCAAACTCCACACAGAAAGACCCTGCCCGGATCCGGGATCAAACTCTGCCCAGACCAGGGATTGAACTCCGCAGTGTCAACTTGCTGTGAGGCAGAAATGCTAGCCACTGATCCACCGTGCCACCGCTTGAGCTTTGATCATGAGCTTTGGGTGATGACCAAATGAATGGGATCACAAAGGCAAGAAGCCAAAAATGAAAAAGTAGATTCCGGTCATTGTGGCTTTAGAGAAAGGGTGAGAAGCTCAGCTCAGTGAGCTCAGTGAGGAGCTCAGCCATCCAGCAGGATCTCGGAGTAGAACTGTTGCTCCTTTGTGTTGAAAGGAGTATATCCACGACGTTCACCTTCGGGATTGCTCCGTCGCCACAGAAAATTCTGCTGGATGTCCCTCTTTTCAGCCGGATGTCTGTTTTCTTCCGCTTTCTTTGTGTTGGCGTTCTAACCTCTGGTGGATTTATGAGGACTATGGTTAACTGCTCCTCAGATCTCTGCAGGGTAAATCCAGACAGCTAGCTAGACTATCTGTCCAATCTGAGTTTTCTGTTGCACGACTAAAACTTCTTTTGAACGTACACGTTCCACCAAAACAAGTTCCTTCCAGAGGCTATTTTGCAGAGGCACCGCGGCTTCGTCCGGAGTTTAGATTCAAAGATTTAAAAAGCTTTATTGTCTAATATGTTGCCATGTTAGAAAAAAATATTTTGCGCAGGGATCGCACATTTGACAGAGTGAAAGCAGGTAATGGTAGCTTACTTCCTCATCTTCTAAACCTGTTCCTAATTCCTCCTCTCGTTTCCTCCGTATCCTTTTCCTCAACAGGATTTTCGGTATAAGATCCAGTTGGCCTGTTATTGACTGGCAAGCTTGTAGCTTCAGAAGGTCCGCTCTGGCATAGATGCATCTGTGATTTTTCGATTGAGATGGTCCCATCAAAACTCTCATAACTTGATGCAGACTGGGTTTTAGCGTCTGCAAACGCAGATTTGCAGTTCTCCATATCTCCTACACCCATTGCCACTGTTGGTAGTGTCGGTAAATGATGTATAATATAATTAAATATATTATCTATAGCCTTCAATCACGAGTTGCTCAAACAGAGGAGCGCCCTGCGTCTCGTAGCGCCGCCCATGACGATTGTGATTGGTTTAAAGAAGTCTTGGTAGTGAAGTTTAATCACGTGAACATTGTCAACAACCAATGGAGGCACTCCCTCCAGCACCAAACAAGAAGCAGCAACAGCTAGAGCCAGTATTGTTTATTGATGCTATGGCCACGCTAAAGAGGGAAAGTTGCAGATTTTCAACCCTTCTGAAGCCAGTCATCCAACAGGAGTTTTACCGCCGGGTAAACACAGACCTCAGGGTACTGGAGACATTCATCTGCATGTACAGCAGAACAGAAAATCTGCTGACTTTACCTTAAGTTACCAGCTAACGCTAGCTGTAGCTAGCTAGCTTGGTTACATTTTTCAAAACAAATCTAGTTTTTTTAGTCTTGCAATCTGTGACCCTCCAAGATCCCCAGTCTTTACATGTTATGATTAGATGTGAGATGATTGTCTTTAGATGTGAGATGGTGTCCGGCTTCAGTCTTTTCAAAGTCTGTTCAAAGTGTTCTAGTGTACGGTAGGCATAAATGGTGACCCCAGAAGAGGGATTGGATGCAGAAAAACAACACAAATACTTAAATGGTAAGAACAAACTAAGTACAGATTATTCATGTTCCTTTTGAATAATGCCTAGCATTCAAACAGCTATATGAAAAGATGGCGGCAGATTGAGACTGTGTGTTGGCACACACTCCAGCTCTTTACTGACTCTGTGTTGTCCTGTCTTCTCTCTCTGGGTCAGTGGGCCTCCAGCTGCTCCAGCAGTCCCTCTGTTGGTGTTCTGCATGTGTTCAGGGTTTCTGCGTGAGTGCGTTTTTGTGTGTGTGTGTGTGTGTGTGTGTGTGTGTGTGTGTGTGTGTGTGTGTGTATGTGTGTGTGTGTACTGTATTGTGGGGGATTGGATGGCATGCTTCAGTTAATGTGGAACAGCTCAGCAACTTGCCTCAGTCTGTTGTCAGCAGTCTCAGACACTCTCCTTCCTCTTATCTCATTCTGGCCTTGGCCTGCAACAAAGCGTTACAGAGGTAACAACCTCTAAAATGTCTTTTTTAAAGGGTAAATTTTGTTATCTTTAACCTATTCTCCTATGTTTTTGTGTCTAAGTGACTGATGGGAACAACAATCTTTGATATTGGTTCAGTTTTAAGCGAGATCTCGGTGAAACAAGCTACAATGAAGTTAATAGGGCAATTGTCCAGCTTGTATTTACCTTCACAAAAGTGCTTGTTTTGCCGCTGACAGACTCAGATTAATATTCTAAGTGTCTGACAACATTATGGAAAGGATTTCTAAGCATTCTGTTAAAGAGTTAGATCCTTTTATAAAACATGAAAACATGCAATCATACATCACATCAAATCTTTTTAGACCCAAAACCCCAAATCAACTGCTTTCTTTTGGGTTTCCACAAAACAATAACATGTATGTTTCAATGTCTTATAGGCATTAAAAACTACAGTATACATTTATCTTCTTTGGCTGAGAAAGCTGCAGAGACAGGAGTCTAGTATTCCGTATCATCATCAGCCCCTTCATCAGTTTGCAGTTGTTTTGTTGTGATCATTCTATTTTGTGGCCAATCTTTAATACCAGCTCTTTAATCTGATGTACTTAAACTTGTTAAATTATTAAGTACGTTACATTTTCAGACCAATCAGAACTTTCCTTTAGGCAAATTCATCACCCTCTCTTGCTCTGAAAATCAGTCTGTTTCTTAAAGACCATTTCATTAACTTTATCCATTTAGTTCGAAATTGGAAATCTAATTGGGAAATCGTTGTGATATCTGGCCATATGCGTATGTGTGTGTGGATATGTATGTGTCAGAGTGCGTGTGTCCAGTGAATAAAAGAAAGCTTTTAATTGCGTTCTTCTTTGATCAAGGCATGTTTATTAGTGGGTGAAAGTCATACTAACCTTTCCATCGGCCCTGACATTTCCTCTCCTCCTAAATGGAGAATTAAAGACCATTGGAAAGTCATTAGTGAAATTTACTGCTTCTGTTGGCTGGTCAGCCATTAGAGAGGCTGTAGGACCACAGAACACTGTTCGCAATCTTCTGCCAAGTCACTTTTTATTGTTTAAAGGAGAAGTATGTGTAGACGAAATGCTTTTCCTTCCAGAAGAACACTTATTTCTGTCTGGTTGAAAGCTAACATAGGTGAAAATTACAGTTTGATTTGGATACAACAACTAAGAATTCCATGAGAGATGAATTCCATCCTGTGCCCGGCTGCTGATGTGTGTTCTGGCATGGAAGTAAATCATCTTCATTGGATTTTGAAATTAAAAAGCCATTGAATTTCTAGCACTAAATATTTATGCATTGAAATTATGTAAATTATTTTTTGCCTCTAAATTTTACTCTTCAACTAATTTTCACCTTTATTTTTCTAAGTTCATTTTCAATTTTCGTCTGCTATTTCATCACAAAATTCACTTTTGAGACTTTTTTATGCAAGAAATCAACTGTGTAGAGTTTGAATATGGGCAGTTTTATGAAAATTGACAGTGCTTTTAAAGTCAAGCCCTACCTGCTAAGCAAAGATTTCAAAAGAGTTATACATGCATTAATTATGTCTGGATTAGACTACTGTAACTCTTTATATGTTGGGTTGGATCAGTCTTTTCTTCGTCAGTTACAGTTAGTCCAGAACGCAGCAGCTCAGCTTTCAACCAGGACTAAATAGCGTGACCACATAACCCCAGTTTAAGCTTCGCTCCACTGGTTTCCTTTCTGTTTCAGGATTGATTTTAAAATTGTATTGCTTGTTTTTAAGATTTTAAATGGGTGGACTTCTTGTGTATCGGAGCTTTTACATGTCTGCACACCTGTCAGAGCACTGAGGTCGTCCAATCAGATGCTCCTCGATGTTCCCAGAACCAGGTTATAAAATAAAGGTGACCGAGCCTTTTCAGTGGCTGCTCCAAACTCTGATATAGTTTACATATTCATATAAGAACTGCTCGGACCGCTGAAACATTCAAGCCCTTGCCTGAGACCCACTCCCTTTCGTTGGCATTCAATTCAAGTTGAGCTTTGACACCTTGACCTTTTTTTTACTGTTGGTTATTTTGTATTGTATATTGTTTGTGTGTATTATCCTTTTTTTTTTTTTTTAGCTTGTTAAGCACTTTGGTCAACTATGGTTGTTTTTAATTGTGCTATATAAATAAATTGAATTGAACTACATACAGTATATTGTATAAAATGTAGTTGCATATTAAACTGGACCTACAATAACATGTAGGGCGGCCTAAAGCCTTTACACAAACCTTCTTATGGTGCATATAATACTTGGCTTTTAAAATAAATTGTTGGCATATCCATATATTTAAACATCATGTTTTAATGTTAAAATGTGGCACAGTAAATCGTTAAGTTTAACTGTGTCTGTGGATGGCTACCTTATGGCTACATTAGCTGTGGGCCAGTAAGCCTATCACCAATGTTGTATACATTAATATATATAAATATCTTTACTAATAATATTACATTACATTGTGATACAAGCTGATGCTTTTATCCAAAGCGACTTACAATTGCTATATAGGTCAGAGGTATACATGGTCAGCATGCACCAAAGTGAAGCTGAGATGTGACGAGTCCCTGTGGTTAATGGATGTCTGGTGACATCTGGTGGTGATGGAGAGACCTGCAGCCTGGTTTTGTACCTGATTTAATGCATCACTCAGAGGACAATAATGTGTCCTTTGTGTGGCAGAATGTAAGGCCAGACTTCTCAATCTCATGTGTGCCCCTGCAAACCTCTGCAGTCGTGTAATTCACTTTTTCTACGGCCTCCTTGAAAAACACATTAGCTATCAGAAAGCCAGTATGTACACTCAGTGGTCACTTTATTAGGTACACCTTCTCGTTAAAGGGTAGTTTTGTTTTTTTTCCAACCTGGACCCTATTTTCATATTTTATTGTATGTAAGTGACTGATGGGAACAATAATCTTTGAAATTGGTCCAGTTTTAAGCGTGAATGCTGTAACCGGTAGCTGCAGACCGGGCTGCAATGTAACCCAATGTGCATCGTCAATTTGGTCCACTAAAAGTTTTGTTTTTGCCACTGACAGGCTCAGATTATTATTCTAAATGTCTGACAACATTAGTAATTTTAAAACTACAATCCAGAGTGGTTTGAATGACAGAAATCTGTTCAGATGAGAGTGCTACACAGACACCTGTAGAGTAACGTTTCATACAGGGTCCCAAAAACACAAATGAATTAACAAACGATGATTTACAACAAAAATATCACAAATTAACTTTGGATAGCCTTAGTCTAATATGATATCACATGAGTTAGGAGGACACATGCTGTGCTGTGTGTTGAGATTTAGAATAACATGTAACTTCCGGTATGGATCATAGTATGGTTTTAATGTTAAGTTGTTAATACATAGTATGGTTACATATAACATTTTGGCTCCGGGTAATCAGGTATTTTATCTGCTGAATCATAACATTTATTTGACATTGACATCAGGCAACACTTCAACAGTATCACCTTTTAGTCTGGTTTGTTTAAAATGTAAATACAGTAGTTATTTGTTTCTAAATTAGTTGTTAATATCATGTAGTCATTGCTTTCAATAAATAGTTCCTGAAGCTCTGACTAGTTTATTACTGAATCCAGCCGTCACATCCTAAAGTAAATTCTCAACCTGTGGGAAACACTGCACTGAAGCGTGCCTATGTTCCCACAGCCCTATGTTCCCACATTTCTAAGATTTCTTTCCAAAATTAGGCCCTATTTTCCCACCAAAGGGGCTTTCCGACCAGAGGGATTTTTGCAGTTCTTAGAACTAAACGTTCGTAGAACACTTTTTTCGTCGTGTTCCGACAGGAAAAATTTGGGGATTTTTAAGTTCCTCTGGCTGCTGTAGCGTACTTTTTTAGCTCAAACTTCAGCAGGATCTTTTCCCTTTTCCTAGGTGTACTTGATTGGTCGAACTTATAAGTCCCGCCCACTGCCAACTCGGAACTTGCAGACAGAGCAACAACGGGACATTTTTAACAATTTTCAATTTCAAAATTTTAATTTAATTTCAATCATTAAATTCACTTCTGACAACGTTTTAGGCGAGAAATTAACTGTTTAGATTTCGAATATAGGCAGTCTTGCGAAAATTGATGCCGAATTGACAACTTGCTTCAAAGTTTTCGGAGTTGAGAAGCTCCATGAAGTGAGGCGACAGCCAGCAAGCGCCAGACACCTCGCTGTGAGCTGGAGGTCTCTCAGACCGCTCTCGTAAATAAGAGGCTTTTATTTCGCCGTTGACGGTTCGTTTGTTTAAATATCACAACACGTGTCCATCATGAGATTAACGGGAACCTGTGGTTAACTGTCTTTTCGGAGTTAAACTCCAGAAGTGTGTCCTACGGCTCGCCGGCCGTCAGACACAAACAAACACACACACACACACACACACACACACACACACACACACACACACACACAGCGCAGCAGGCAGAAGCGGGGTCTGTTCCGAGTATAATAAAGCCCCATCTGTGTTGAGCAAAACATTACGTGAATTACTACGAGAATGGACTGAATGCTGCTTTGTTGTTGTTGTATGTGGCGCTGAGGTCTAGTGACGATGCTATAAAGACCGTTGCCGTGCTTGCGTCACTCCCTTACCCCTCCTACCAGTCCTTATGGCCACTTGGCCAGTGGGAATGCAAACGGAAAAAAAGATTTTGGGGGAGAGTAGTTCTTAGAACTGCTTAGAAGTGTACTTTTCCTTTAAAAAGTACAAGTACTATCTGGTCGGAAAGCACCTAATGTGCATCCATGTCCCAGAAATGCTTGTTACTAACCTAACTCTGGGGAGCTTATTCCCCGGAGTCCTTATGTTTTTTTTTCCGCCCAGCATGTTATCTTGGATTAGGGTGGCACCAAAATCATGGTTGCAGCTGTCCCGGTGGTCCTGCTGCCCTGCTATGCCCTGTTACACCCTGCTACGCTCTGCCGTGCCCTGCTACGTCCTGCTACGCCCTGCTGTGCTCTGCTGTGCCCTGCTACGTCCTGTAACACCCTGCAGTGCCCTTCTATGCCATGAACTACTACAACTAATATTTCTAGTCATAGTTCCATTATCTTTATTGTGACTATTATTGCCACTGTTCATCACACCCCCAACCAGCACCGTCAGACACCCCCTACCAAGAGCCTGGGTCTGTCTGAGGTTTCTCCCTAAAAAAGGAGTTTTTCCTCGCCACTGTCACACTGAATGCTTGCTCTTGGGGGAATTACTGGAATTGTTGGGTCCTTGTATGTTATAGAGTGTGGTCTAGGCCTACTCTGTCTATAAAGTGTCTTGAGATAACTCTTGTTATGATTTGATACTATAAATAAAATTGACTTGAATTTCCTTTTTCATAAATTTGTATCAGATTTTATCCCCCTAACCATACATTTTTTTTGTGGGAGGATAGGGCTTAAATTGAAGGGAAATGTAGGAACACAAGACCTCATTTTGAAAATGTCCTAGAAATGTGGGACCATAGGGCTGACCCCCACTGCACTCTTTTTGCACTCTCTTTTGTTTCCAAACGCAGTGCCATTTGTGGCATGAACCCAAATATCACGTCCGAAAACACAAAACCAGGCACATTCACGTGTTACTGCTCGCACCAGCACACTTGTGGCTTTTCACATGCGACAGCAAACTAAAATCCCTTCCACAGACGCTGCAACTGTATGGTTTCTCTCCTGTGTGAACTCTGATGTGTCTCTTCAACGTTCCCTTCTCACTGAAACGTTTCCTACAGAACAAGCAGCTAAACGGTTTCTCCCCTGTATGACTTCTCAAGTGTATAACTAGCGTCTTCTTCTGACTGAAGCTTTTGCTACACATGGAGCAGCTGAAAGGTTTCTCCCCGGTGTGACTTCTCATATGAGTCTTTAGATTGACCTTTGCGCTGAAGCCTTTGTTACAAACTGAGCAGGTGAACGGCTTTTCCCCTGTATGGCTTCGCATGTGGGCATGCAGATTCCCTTTGCAGCTAAATCTTTTGTCACAAACTGTGCAACTAAATGGTCTCTCGTGGGCGTGGGACTGATCGTGATTCATCGTGCTCTCGTTTTTCAGGGTGTCTGAACCTGACTCTTGTTCTTTTGTCTCCTTCCAATCATCATTACTGTCCTCAGTCTCGGATTGAGAGCAGTATAACGATTCAGTTTCTGTTTCCATCTGTTGAGCGGAGCCGCAGGCTGGAGGCTCTGCCTCTTGGCTCTCCTCGGCTCGTCTCGGATGAAGCTGTGAGGACTGAGCTTTGTTTTCCTCATCTTCACTCTTCACAGAGACAGCAGCGAATGGGAACTTATTGATATCGTCTTCCTCCAGTCCTTGGAGCCGCTCTCCTTCCTGACTGCTCCAGACTTCTTCCTGTTCCTCTTTAATGTGTCGGGGCTCTGGCTCCTCCCGGTCCACACTGGGCCTCCACTCCTGCTGCTCTTCTTTTCTGACAATCAGTTTCCGGACATCTGGAGGTTAAAATTAACATACAGACACACAGCTATTAATTTAAAAGGGACGGGCATTGGAACCTAGCAACAGCTATAAATGTTGTGATGCTGTACATTAGAGATTTGTACAAATGTCTATGTCGTAGCATCTGTCCCTATTGAAATAAACAAGAAATGTAACGAAATAAAGGTCCCATATTATGCTAATATTTAGGTTAATTCTAAAAACTTAAAATGCATTTTTTGTGTTTGTATTGTTTTACTACTTACAGTTATTTGAAGTATATATAATTTACAACACACAGCATGGTTTTAATTATATTTATAGAGGGGGGGGGACAACCCTCAGATGGACTGGGTCCTGACCCCCCAGACCCCAACGCGATTTCCGCCTTTGGCTGACATCACCCCACAATCTCTATCTACTCTGCATTATGTTGCCTAGTACAAACAATCATAGATAGCCTGAACAACTATTCAAAGCACTCAAACCCCCTTCACTTATTAAAACATGGTATCTACCGGAACTTTTAAAATGGTGCTCGATAGCCTGGGGACTCTTTTAGCCCAAATACTCTGGAGAGGACACACAGAGGTAAGTGACTTAGACACAAACCTTTTACTATTGCACAATCCGATGCATTCAATTAATCAGGATACGATTATACCATACTGATCACATGTTTAGGTAACACAACTAGCAACTGATTGTATTTGTTTCTCTTGACAGGACAATCAATAGCTACAACATCTACAAGAAACATTGTTAATATGTTTAAATAAAACATAAAAAAACTTTGAGCTTGTGTCTTATTTCATTTACCGGTAATATAACATGAGCTACAGCATACTAATGCTAAATATTTGTAATAAAGAGGATCTTTATTACAGGGACAATTTAAACCATAACGATATTTTACTAATTGGCAAACATGCTTTTCATTGGAATATCACAGGGTGCTGTACTGTAGCATCTGCTAATGGCAGAGGTTCATAAAGACGGTTTTCCTTTATCACCACCGAGACATCCCAAAGTAAAGAGCACTCACTGTCAACAAACTGATGTTGTAACATAATCTATATTAGCGACGTTTCATTTCCGGGATTGCTCAAGTGCGAGAATTCCGCTGGATTTTGGGCCGGATATCCGTCACCTTCCTCTTTCTTTGTGTTGGCGTTCTAACCTCTGGTGGATTTCTGAGGACTATGGTTAACTGCTCCTCAGATCTCTGCAGGAGGAAGGTCTGGCAATGCGAGACTAGTTGTAACATAACGTACACAGGCTCCTTGGATCGCAGCCACTGAAAAGAAATGTGATTCTGATGCTTTTTGTAAGGAGCAGTGGAAAGCTACTTTTTATCAGAAATGTTTAACCAAGTATTTAAGCAAATCAACCTCTGATGACAGACTAGGCAGCTGGTAGGAATGCAACTAAGGATTATTTTTATTATTGATTAACGTGCCGGTTGTAGTCTTGACTCATTGCTCCACGGACTGTCAGCAAATAGAAAAGAAAATCCCATCACAAGTTCTCAGATGGTGACGTCCTATTTTCATTCAAGATATGATTCAAATGAAAAGATGTTTACCATCATAGAAGACTAAGAAAACTAGGTTTTTATCAGTGGTGGAAGAAGAATTCAGATCCTTTACTTAGGTAAAAGTACTAATACCACACTATAAAAAATACTCTGCTACAAGTCCTGCAATGATGTTGATTAGGTAAAAGTATGGAAGTATAATCAGAAAGATGTAAAGTATTACAAGTAAAAGTACTCAATATTTTCTTAAAGGCAAAATATGTGGCAAACCATTCTGGTAAACTTTGTTTAGTACAGATCCTCGCAGAAATCATTTACATTTTTAAAATTGTAATAGTTTTCAATGAAAATGAGAAAAATGATACAAAAATGACCATTGCCTCCAATATCATGAATCATATCGCAATCGCAATATCAGTCAAAATAATCCCAGCTAGATATTTTCCTCATATCATGCAGCCCTATTTAAAACCAGAAAGTATTCACATTTGAAAAGCCGGGAAACTAGGAAATTGAATTTAATGTTGCCCTAAAAAATAATAACAATTAGCCTAATTTAGTGTAAAAACAATTGCCTAACTTTGTCATTTGACTTATGAATTAATGAAGTAACTGTTTGAGCTTAGGGTCCAAATGTTCTCGGTATTACACATTAATCTAACAACACAATTCATTATGTTTGCATGGTGAGTCATTCTCTTCCATTTCATTAATTTATTTGAACGCCTTGCTTTGCGCTTTTATTATGAAGGTCTAACTTCCGGCCTGGTTTAATAATAATACGCCGCTGCAGGAAGCTAACAGCCTTTTTGCTAACAGACAGCCTGCACTCAGCCATTTTAGCGCCGTATAAAGCAATTTAAACGTGTTAACCTGTCACTTTCCTGAAACCAGTGACTTCGGCATAACGTAGCGACTTTTCACGGACCTGCTTTGTTTCTGTGGGTGTCAAGTATGACAACATGCTCCAGCAGCTTGCGCTGGCGATAAATCTCCTCTTCGTAGTTTGATATGGTTGTTTCCAGCAGCCCGAAGATCTCTTCTACAGCCACAGTCAGTCGCTCATTAACAAAAGCTCTCAGCGTTTGAATCGTGGACATTTTCACACAGACAACCGGACAGTGAGCGGGGAATGGCGGTGTTGTGTGTGTGGCCGTCTCTTCCTCCTCTGTCTGCCGCTCCTGCCGCTGGGTGAGCCGCCTTGACCCCTCCTTCACTCCGTCCCTCCCAGAACAGCTCTCTCTCTCTCTCTCTCTGTCTCTCTCTCTCTCTCTCTCTGTCTCTCTCTCTCTGTCTCTCTCTCTCTCTCTCTCTGTCTCTCTCTCTCTCTCTCTCTCTCTCTCTCTCTCTCTCTCTCTCTCTCTCTCTCTCAGACCCAGAGCCAAAAGGGAAAAAAAATATGCATAGCAAAAGAAGTTGGGGATTTGTATGGCAAACTTTATACTTCATCATACTCTCAACAAAATGCTAACTTATTTTTTGAAAAAATAAATAATCTGATTCCTGAAAAAAAAAAAAAAAACTCACAGTCACACAAGCACATAGTGTGTAATTTTCCAGTTGCAGCTAATCTTTTGAGGCTATGATAGGAATCCTTTTAAATAACAATGTAATGATTCAAATTCAAATTTCCAGGTATTTATTATCCAATGCACAATAATTACAGAAGGAGACGGTCTCAGGCTAATTAAATTTGTTTAAAGAAGAAAATCACAAAGTTCATGATCTTACGCCATTTGTGAGTTGTTACAATTCATCCTGTGGTTATATTACTTACGTGTCATAGTAAGATATAAAGATGTTGCATTCATGTCCCTAATGCGTGTTACTAACTTAGCTTCTTGTGCTTCTTGTGTGTGTCCTTGTGCTTTCTCGCCTTGCAGATTTCCTCGGATTGTGGTCGCACCTGGATCGTGGCTGCAGCTGCTGTCGTGGTCCTGCTCAACACCCTGCACTGCTACTATTATTTTATTTTATTTTTAACATTATTTTTGGGTTTTTTTTAATGGATAGAACAGTTGAAGACAGAAGAGTGGGAGATGGGGGGATTAAATGCAGCAAAAGGCCTCGGGTCAGAATCGAACCCAGGACTGAGCCTTAGTTAATGGAGCGCATGCTCTACCAGGTGAGCTATCATATTTCTGTATACCCCCTTTTTCCTTGCCAATGGCACACCAAATGCTTGCTCTTGTGGGGAACTGTTGGGTCTTTGTCACCTATAGAGTGTGGTCTAGACCTACTCTTACTGTAAAGTGTCTTGAGATAACTTGAGTTATATGACACTAACTGAATTATAATTGAATTAAACATCCAGATCTCAGAGATTGACATTGACATGTTGAATTGTAATATAGTGGAATGATCCTTTAAAGCTCTGCAGTACCCATCAGACAGCAGAAGGCGGCAGCACGGCGTCCCAATCAGATTGAGACACCCACCCCAACCCCACCATTACATCTGTCTGCAGCTGCTTCACTGCAGCTCCGACTCCAAATAGGAAGCTGCCGAGCTGCTGTTGGGTTCCTCCCCAGGTATACGATGCACCTTCTGGTTCTGGTTCTCATGTCGGCCGGGGGCACTGAAGGCAGGGGGGTGGGTGGCGGCTGTCCAGCTGTGTGCAGGTGTGAAAGCGGCGGGACGCTGCAGAGAGTGGACTGCGTGGATGTCGGGCTGACATCAGTTCCCTCCAACCTGAGCAGCTTCACCTCCTCTCTGTGAGTACAACTCTCTGTGTTTTTTTTAATCTGGTTTTTATATTTTTTTTGTCTATGTATTCTTACGTTTAATTAATCTGAATCTGTACGCTCACTCATAATCAATGATCAACGTTCAATATTTAACTCTCTGAGGACAAAAGACCCACCGATGAGTCCAAGTGATGTTTGACAACGCTCGTATTCAAAAAGCGATTTTTATTCATTCATCATTTTAGACATTTATTTACTATTTTGTTCATATATTACGCTACTTTTGTGAACCCAAGATTTTTCTTAATTCATTTCAAGCATCAAAACAAGTGAGTGTAGGTTTGTTTTCACAAGAGATTTGAGAAATTTCAAAAAGCGAATATCACCTTTTCAGCTTTATGGTCAAATTATCTCTTTACATATTGCTCTGGAACAATTTTGGGCCTCACTTTACAGAAAGCTGAGTTTGTTCTGAACATTTTGATATGAAACACATGGGGATCAAGTTATATACAAATACCCTTAAAAGGTTCATTTAAAAAGATATGTAAAAATGTCCTTCGACCTCACAGGGTTGATCAGGTCAAAGTCTTGTTTAAGAAAAGAGAAACACTATGTTTTCTCCGTCACATTCAAGAAATACTTGTTGCTGTTGCTTGTTGTTTTTGAATGTCTTACATTATTCCTGTTTTTAGCTATTTATTGTCTATCTTGTTTTTTATTTATCTCTAATGCATTGTCATTGTACAGTTCTCTGTGCAATGACAATAAAGGCTTATCTTATCTTCATCACGTCAGTTTCTGTTAACAGAGATATGAAACAAAAGAGAAATGTAAATAATATAAGTATCACCAACATTTGAACAAAGACATGATGTTCATGTAAAGTTGATGTTTTTATTATGACTTAATAATTCATTGTGACACACAATTATTTTAAAATGAAATATTTATTGATTGAAGATTTGTAAACCTCAGCGATGTTTCTTCATCAGAGCACACAGAGAAGCAATGCACGTATGTTTACTATAATATGATATATAATATCATATAGGCAGCCTGAAGCCGACAGTTATGTGTATTTGAAACGTGTCGACACAATAAAATCCAGTTGGGATGAATCAAGTTTTTTTTATCCTGAACTCTTTGTATTTCCAATTAAACATTTTTTTTTTTTTATCACGCTCATTAAAAGAAACAATAACGAACCCCAAACAAGACAAAGTATTTTTTTTCTTTATTGTATTATCATTAAAAACAAGACCAACCAATTCTATTTTTAACAGCTCATTCATAAATACATCCTTGAATATTTTGATTTAGTTAAAAAAGAAAAGGTAATGAAAAAGACTGAAAACAAGAATAAATAAATATTAACTAAAGACATAATGAAGAAAACAGAGGCCATAATCATGTCAGTAACAGTTAGAGAGACTGTTATATTCGGTACATAAAGTCATATTCAGCATTTGGAAAAATTTATCTTTTAAGCAATTAATACATTTTCAAATGTTTACCTGTTTTAAAACAAAGAAACACGAAAAGTGATATATATATATATATATATATATATATATATATATATGTATATGTGTTATAAAGTTGCAGGTTTGTAAAATATAATAAAGATATATATATGAGACAGTTAAAACTATAAGAAGTGATAAAATCATTTGTTTTTCATCTTTTTGAATAGTTTCTATAAAATCAATGAGATTTTTCATTGAAAATGTTTCTTCATAAAATCCAGTTAAAAAAAAAACTTTTTTTACATCAACGCTGAAACTCTCCTTTTCTCATACAATTCATAAGATATGCTGATCAAAACTCATGTATTAAAAGATTTATATTCCAATTTAATTTAGTGTTGCAACACTTCTCTGTTTGAACAAAGACAGTAATAATAACCCGTTAATTGATTTATTCTTTATTTGTTGATTTACGTTTTTTTTACGTTCATTTACGTTCATTATGATGAACAGATGATGATTATAGTTTTTTTTTCATTCAGTAATTAGTTAAATCTATGATAATAAAGTATATATCTAACTTATAAAAAACAGTACGTATTTTTTTCTTAATGGGACTTGTTGTCTTGATGAATAAATAATAACTGCGTCACTTTAATTCGGAAAAAGTTAATTCTGCTTTTCCTTCCTCTGGTTTCTTTCTTTCTTTCTATCTGTCTTTTCTTTCATTCAGTCTTTCCTTCTTCCTTTCTTTTCTTTTCTTTGGTTTTAGTTTCTCAGTGGGTGGGTGAGTGAGGCGCTGTGAGCGTTTGGGTGAATTTAAGTGTATTAAGTGTATAGGTTGTAATTTTGCTGTAATGTTTTTTGTGTGAGATGTCTCATTAAAGAACATCAAAAGTAATAAAAAAGTCAAGTCTTTCTTTCTTGTTAATTAAATGAATGAATTAAAAATATATACACCAGTGTAAAGCAGTACAAGCAGAGTGATGAGACGAACATCTGGACAGATGTGCTGTTTGTTTCAGAGATGTGAGTATGAACGAGCTGTCGGAGCTTTCTGACCACGTCTTCGGGAGCCTCCACCTCCTGCTCGAGCTGTGAGTAACCTGTGTGCGTGCGTGTGTGCGTGTGTGCGTTTGTTTATTAACCTGTATTAATTGTATTTCCTGCAGCCGGCTGGCAGGAAACAGTTTGACGAAGATCTCTAAAGAAGTTTTCAGAGGACTAATCAGTCTAAAGCTGCTGTATGTACACACAAACACACACACACACACACACACACACACACACACACACATGCACACACGCACACACATGCACACACAATTCATTATTAGGGATTCTATTTTAAATGTATTTTCTCTGGCATTACTTTAAAATGTTACGGAAGCCGAAAACGGCTGTCCTTCCTTTTTTTTTTTATTGCCGTTATCTCGAGATAACAAAATAATTAACCCGTTATCAAGAGATGACAAAAGATCGTTTCCTCTTATTACTTATAACTATGTTTATCAGAGATCAAAAGTTGAAACGGCCCAGATCGAGCTGGTGGTGACGGACTTGGTGAGGTTAGCGGAAGGATACACCTACGTCTGCTTTTCAAAATAAAGTGTTAACAAAGTCCAAATATGGCTACAACATGAACGTTACATGAATTATATTGACAAGATATTGACTGTGTCCCTTATAAATTAAAAAGAAAATACCACTAAATTGTGGAAATGTCTTTCATCTTTGATATTTTTTTGGTTGCTGGAAAACAAAAACTATTCTGACGTCTAAAACCACCCACAAAATGGGGCAGTTTTTATTTTTATTGTTTAATTTCCAAAGTAAGATTCAATCTGGGCTGTTTGAATGTATTTAACAGAAATGTATCTGGCTGCACTTTAGTTTTAGGGTGGGCTGATTGGACCACAGAGATGCGAGTTGGGTGGTTTGACGGCATGGAACTCTGATAAACTTCATAAAAATAAGAGAAAAAAGATCTTTTGTTTCCTCCAGGTAATGAGTTAATTATCTCATTATCTCGAGATAACGGCAATAAAAAAAGAACTTCAAGCACGGCCGTCCTTGGCTAACCTAAAAAAAACTAAAATGTTTTCTTCAAACTGGATGTTTTTGTGTCTAAGTGACTGATGGGAACAACAATCTTTGAAATTGGTCCAGTATTAGGCGTGAACTCTGTAACTGACAGCCGCACACCGGGCTGCAATGTAACCCTACAGGGCAAATGTTCAGCGTCAGTTTGGTCCACTAAAAGTTCTGTTTTTGCCACTGAAAGGCTCAGATTATTATTCTAAGTGTCTGACAACATTATGGAAAGGATCCCTAGATAGGCCTTTTTAAAACCTCTTTAAGACCTTTCGGTTTAACCAGAAACAGCTCTGAGGTCACTAGCACTAAACCCACCAGACTCCATTTAAAAAAAACAATACTTTTAGCGTGTATAGAGCCAACATATTTTCACAAAAACATAGGAACATAGGGTTGAAAAAAACAGTAGTTACCCTTTAATGTTGTTCTTATTGAATGGTTTCTGCCAGGAAAATATAAAACCATAATTACGGCAGCTGATTGCTGCCAACGGGACTCAAAATATTTCCTCTCTTCATAAATATATGTTTAAACGCACCAACTCATTATGTTATGAGGAGAAAAGTTTTCTGAGATTTGTTGTTTCTGTGAAAGAACGAGAAAGTTTCAGGATGTAACAGAATCCAATGTGAGAAGCAGAAAACAGAATAAATTGGTATGAAGAGTAATAATGAAAAATTCTGTATGTGTAAGTATTTAGTTATAATGTCAGAAGGGTCTCATTAAAACACCAAATGTTGTGGCTACAAACACGTTAAACAACTTCTCACGTCTCACAGTCTAGTTTTAATGAAAGAACAAAAAGTTTCAGGATATAATAAAACCAAATGCGAGAAGCAGAAAACAGAATGAATTGGTATGAAAAGTAATTAATAATAATAATAATAATAATAATAATAATATAAAAAAATGTCTTGTTATAAACAATTTTTTTTTTGACCTAATAAAACAGAATTATTCTCTAATCTGAACTCCTGCATGACATCATGATATAATAATGGATATTATTTGATTGTAACTTACTATTCATCAGCATTTGATTATTGATTATAGAACTAACTTGTCCTCTCCAGATTTAATCATCACTATCTGGTTTAATAAGTCGTCTGTTAGAAGCCAGTGAGGGTTTTACAGGAAACACCCTGAAACAAGTTTGATATCTTTGTATTGATATAAATGGTATTCATAGTTGTGTTGTTGCGTGTCGTCACACAGAAGTCTACAGAACAATCATCTGAAGAAGGTTCCGTCTGAAGCTTTACAGAACCTCAAGAACCTGCGTTCTCTGTGAGTGACTCCCCATGATTATCAAGAGACTGCACGTACACATTTATAGTTATGATCATAAACTAAACATGAGACATTTGAATAACTTAACCCTGAGCTAGAAGAGTAGAAACACAGGAAAAACTACAGCGTCCATCGTTTCTTATATATATATGTGTATATATAAAATGTGTTTTGAATATGCAGAAGGTTTTGAACAATACAGGATAATCATTATTTCCTTAACATGAATAAAGACCTTTGCACCATAAATTGATGCAGAGAAGGCACAAATTGTTGCATTTGAAATTCACCAGAATGCTGGAAATGTCATGTTTGATGCTCCAGATGTTATGGAAGAGGACCCCCCCCGCCCAGACTTCCCAGTTATAATGTGCCGCCCCCCCATGTTGAAACAAAACCTACGCCTTGTAGGTGTATATATATATATGGCTGGTAAAATGAACGTGTTAACACCAGATATTGACTGTGACTTTTGATTTTGACCATCCTTTGTTCAGGGACACATTTTTCCATTTCTGTTAGTCATATGTCTGTGAAATGTTGTTCAGTTTAGTTCTTAGTAGTTGAATTTTTTTATGTTCATACAAAGTTTTACACGTTACATTGGCTGAAAATAAAATCAGTTGAAAGTGAGAGGATGTTTCTTTTCTTGCTGAGTATATATGTATATGTACTGTATATGCGTGTGGATGACAATCTGATCTCCCTCCAGAGATTTCTAACTGACCGACAGTTAACACCTCTATGTTGTTCAGAAGGGCCAACCTCACACACAAACACACGCACACACACACACACACACACAGACACAGGTGGTGGTGGGTGTGGGCCCGGAGCCAGCTGCCCGTCTGTGGTTGTGCCAGGAGGCTTTGTCAGACTGTCAACACCAGAAATTACTACCATGCAGCGGAAGAATGTGTGGACCTCCCTGATCGACAGAGACCGGGGTCTTACTTGCTTCTGTTGAGTTCAGATGAGCAACCGTTTATAATATCGTTATCATGATATTCAATAACGCTATCGCATATTTTTCTCATATCGTGGAGACCTACTTTGTAGGTCATAACAATAATTTGAAATGTATTTATTTATTTATAGGTAGCCAGTGCAAAGCTCTGAGAACAGGGATGAGCACAACTCTTGCACAATGTGCTCCACATATAAACAAATAACCATTTACAATAAAACAAAGATTAAAACTACGGAAGTGAATGGCTTCCATGTCTGAAATACCTTGGGCTGAACTCATTCTTCCTTCTGTACAGCCCCATCCATTTCAAACTCCTTCTGTGGTGTACACATACTTATCACAGTATCATCCACTGTCCTCAATAGCAGCAGAATTCTCAGTAGAACTTAATCAAATCGTATATATGGGCCATACTTCACAATTTATCTGCCGGCAGACCGTGTCTTCATTCAAACAGAATTTTCATGTTCTAACAGGATAAATGATCATGTTACGTATGAAACGTTACATGTTACAACACAAATGTTCACGTTAAAACATGAAAAGTTTCACTTAATTACAGCATCATTTATTGTTATAACTTCAAACTTTTCACGTTGCAACGCAATAAGTAGTACATTATAATAGCAAGAACTTTCTTTTGTTATAACTTGATTAGTTTATATGTTGTAATAATGTGAAGAAAAAAATGTGAATGTCAAAATCACTTGTCATAATGTGAAAAACATCTTGTTATTACCATACATTTTTCACATAATAACGTGATTATGATATGTTCTGCATGGCAGCAATATGCTTCCGTACAAGAAGAAGGCAACATAATAAGTAGTAACAATTTTACATTTTATTGATATTGCGTCTCTCTCCTGATATCTTGTCCAGACGTCTGGACGCTAACTTGCTGTCCCGTCTGCCGGCTGCCTCCTTCAAAGGCCTGCGGTCTCTCCGCCACCTGCGGCTGGATGACAACGTCTTGACGGAGGTTCCCGTTCTGGCTCTCAGGGACCTGCCGGCGCTGCAGGCTCTGACTCTCGCCCTCAACGACATCCGCCACGTCCCTGACGGAGCATTCAGCTCCCTCGGACAGCTGCTGCTGCTGTGAGTCAACGCTGATTATTATATTAGCATTTAACTCTCTTCCATTATTTGTGCAGTATTACACACTTTATTGTCTGTTATGCTCTATTACAAAGTGGCACATTCTCCCCTGCTCTGCTATCATATTTGTTTAATATCTGTCTTCCTGTCGACTATGAACTTGTTGTCCTCCTGGGGTCAAATGAAAATGAACATTTTTTTGACGCCTTTTTTGAAATGCTTTTTCTGAAATGCTTTTTTGTCCCTTTTTTAGGCTTTTTTTTCCCCACTACCACCATTATATAAACCACTAACACCAACTTGTTACCACCAGTTTTACAATTCTTGGAATAAATAAACCTCATCTATATGAAATTATATCTAGTTCTTTAGTTAAAAAATATCAGAGGATGTTGCGCCCGGATTGCTCAGTTGGTAGAGCGGGCGCCCATATACATATATAGGTTAACACCTCGACGCGGCGAGCCCGGGTTCGACTCCGACCTGCGGTCCTTTGCTGCATGTCATTCCCCCTCTCTCTCCCTTTTCATGTCTTCAGCTGTCCTGTTAAAAATAAAGGCCGAAAATGCCTTAAAATAAATAAATAAAATAAAATAAAAAATATCAGAGGATGATGAGTGGATGATCACAGACTGGTTTATATCAAAGTTTACTCAGGATACTTTTTTGTTCCAACGAACAGCAGCAAAACTCCCACTCTAAGCGATTTCATTTTAGACATTTATCTACTATTTTAATCACCTAAAGACTTGGTCAACTCATTTCAAACACCGGAACAATTCTCACAACACATCATAAGTTAAGGTTTGTTTTCAAAAGAGATTTGAGGAATTTCAAAAAGCCAACATCAACGTTTCAGCTTTAGCGCCAAATTATCTCTTCACACATTGCTCTAGAAAAAATGTGGGCGTCACTATCCGGAAAGCTGAGTTTGTTCTGAACATTTAAATATGAAACACACTGGGATCAGTTATATGCAAATACCTTAAAAAGGTGAATTTAAGAAGATGTGTGAAAATGCCCTTAGACCTCAGAGGGTTAAAGATGAACTGACTTAATATTAAAATGAATAAACATGTAGGACAAACCATTCATGTAACAACATCATTTAATTTTCATCATATCATATCTGACATTTCAAAGAACTTGAGACCAAATATCTCTGAGCGTTTCTCCAAAACATCACATTCAATCCCATTCAATTTGTATTTATTCAAATGGATACCTTGACCCTGTAAACAACATGAGGATTTAGGATGAAGGGTAGTTTCATGTTGTTCTTCAGCGGGTTAATCCTTTAATTGAGCCACCAATGCAGTTCAAACAGCCTCGCCGTGTGTGGTCACAGCATCTACTGCACACGCTCCCATCTCAGCCCAAAAACTAGAAAAGAGAAACTAGAGCACACGTGTCAAACTCGTGGCCCGTGGGCCAAATCCGGACCTAGAGATTGGCATGGGGTACTTTCCATAAGATCATCTCTCAATGCAAATCAAACCAGCTACTGGGCTAACTGAAATAAAACCATGCCAATCTCTAGGTATGGTGAAGGGGATGTGATGATGGGGGGGTATGGTGAAGGGTATGTGATGATGTGGGGACCAAGGGAACTTTATCAGGATGCATAGTATCCTGGATCCATGAAATAACTGGCCTTTAAAAATAAAAATCTCTATGGGTCTCTATGGGTACGATACATTATTCATTCACAAAGAAAATTGGTGTCCTTAAAGGTTGGATTTTTCCTCATTGTTTTAATTAAGGCATTAAGATCAATTTCCAAAAGATTATTTTTGTATTCCTCTTTTTAGTCCACTTTAGCATGGGTGTATTCACTTATGCTAAGCACTGTAGGTTCATAATAAATTGTGGCCCCCCTAGTTGTGCTCCAAACCAAAAAGATGGGAAAGTGTTTTTCAAACTGCAATGATATGACACTGAAAGCAGAATTTTCTGAATGTTTAAGACTCGGACATTCCCACAGAACCAGAGAGTTTGCATATTCAGGCTGTGAAACAGGTCGCTGGAGCCTACTTTTAAAGACTGTAATCATTGATTTGCTAAACTCTATGATGGCTGAGGAATGTTTTTGCTGACTTTTTTAGGGCTTTATGTCAATCAAAACTGTAAGTGAGAAGGCTTTATGCAATAATACAAAAAGACGATGTGGTGCACATCCATGTAGTTGTACATGTAGGGCAGGACAAAAAGTGATTGTTCAAAGGAGGTAAAGTTTGAGCTCAATGCTCAAACAGGAGGACTAAATGAGGACTTTGAGATTGTCCCTTTCCTTTAAGTATTATCTCATCTTTGAGTTTGACATTAATGATGTTTAAATTGTCTTCTGACTATGAGCTGTAAGAGTCACACTCACTTGTAATCGGCCAATAGAGACATAAGAAATGAGCGCACAGACCACGAATAGTGGAAAGAGTGGCTGCCTCAACTGTTGGTTCGACACTGTCTTTTGCACCAAATTGAAACTATTTTTAATCTTTGACACTCTAGTTGTCTGTAGTGCAGCAGTGAGGCCAGTGTTTTCGTCATCCTAACAAGCCCTATTTTAAACTGCTGTTTTTGATCTATTTTGTAAACATCATGTCACAATTTATTTATGTCACCTTTTGAAAAATGTAGCCATGTGTAGCCATCTTAAATTGTTGTGCCAAGAATTTGAATTGTATTTATGAGAGTCACACCCACTTGAGTCTGTTGGTTTTAAACAACGACATGCATTAATTGTAAAGTGAAACAGTGAGGTTATTATTTTGTCATCGTAATTGCCCTGGCTGAATAGTATTCCAATGTATGTTTATTTTTCGCATATCACATGACCTCTGACCTGTGATGAAAACAGAGGGTCATGGGTCACTGCAGTCTAGTCTACATCCACGACGTTACACTTCCAGGATTGCTCCGGTGCCGCAGGAAATTCCGCCGGATGCATGTCTTTTCACCGATGTCCGTTACCTTCCTCTTTCTTTGTTTTGTAATTCTAAACTCCGGTGGATTTCTGAGGACTATGGTTAACTGCTCCTCAGATCTCTGCAGGGTAAATCCAGACAGCTAGCTAGACTATCTGTCCAGTCTGAGTTTTCTGTTGCACGACTAAAACTACTTTTGAACGTACACGTTCCACCAAAACAAGTTCCTTCCTGAGGCTATTTTGCAGCAGCTCTGTGCGGAGCTTAGCGTTGCCAAACGAGGCCAAATGGCAGCATTCGTTTAGTTTCCTGCAACACTTATTCCCCGCTGTCCTTTGATCTCTTCCTAGGAACAAACGCTCACATTTGGCCTCGTGAGAATGCCAACAATGGTTGATCAGACTTGGCCTCAGGTGTCTCCAATGCCTTCAAACCCAGTAGCGATTCCAGGCAATCATATTTCAGGCAGGTCCCCCCTTCTAGCCCTGCCCCTGCCATAACCACTGTTGTTACAACACCAGGAGCACTAACGAATGAAGCAGTATCGATCATCTTGACAGCGACCCCACAGCGGGGTAATAGCTGGGTTTCCCTACTGTTCAGCCAGAAGTGAAGAAGCCTCTCGCATGAGAGAAAAAACGTCTTCAGAGCACCTTTAACTAAGTCCAGTTGCCCTTGATTTTAACCCTTCCCTGGGTTCACTGTGGCGTCTTTACAGCATGAATGCATCTGGCTGGCATTTATCTAGATTGGTCTATTACAACGTAGAACTGTATGAGATAGATCCGCCTGCGGTCTCTTTGTTTCTCAGCAGACGTACACATTAAGGCACGTCTATAGACACACACACACACACACACATCAAAGACTCTGAGGTCACTATAAAAATACTTCCTACAAATCTTCATCAAAAGTTCCATATATGTCGAACACAACAACAGTTTAACAGAGATAAACAAAGTGACTTTAGAAGTTTAAAATGAAATATATCAGAGTTGTATTTGGAGTTCACTAATACTGAATTTCAAACTTTATTTGTTTTTCCTAAATTCTATTGAGGAGCTTTAATCTGACTGACTAACTACTATAATGACTCTTTTAATCATTAGAAATGTTATTTAATTTAAACATCTATATCGATGATGCACTAGCAATAATTGATAATACAGCACAACCCTGTCTCCTAAGAATTACATTCCCATACAACTGAACTGCATTCTTAATTACATTTCGTATTTTTCATTTTAGTTCGTTTCAACGCGTCCTCGTACCAGCGACTGGCGCACGTTGTGAAACGTTTGCAGTTTTAGACACGTGGATAATGTTGTGAATTTAAACAGAACTACTTGGTTAGGGTAGTGGTAGGTTAGGATCAGTATGGGCGAGTATGCAAGTATTGCACTGATTCGATAGCACGTAACTTAGCCCAGAAAAAAATCTACCTTAAAGTAGTTAATTTATGTTTTTTTTCCATTATGACTGACTGTCAAACTAGATAATAAAAGAAAGTTCTATGGCAATCATTCTCTACATGCACAGTTTAACATCAGCGATAGTGCGTAGTTTCTGCCGCCCCCATGAGGAATTCTAAGTAACAACAACAACACTGTCGGCGCATCCACATGATACAAGCCTTCCGTGACTGCACAGTTGCTAGTAGCCAAGGAGGACACGGAGGATTAATAAAACATGATGGACTCTTCAGAAGAGGTCAATATCTTCACTTGAGCGTCTGCGCGCAAAAGTCACCGGACGACACCACTCTTCTGAACATAGTCATACTGAGAAATACAGAGATAGTTGTGTGGAGCTGATAGTCTTAATTAGCTTTGTACATTTGGCAATGGCTTGAATGTAGCAGACGTTCATTAATGTCAAAAAGTTACACACTAAAGCTTTAAACTGGGCCTACAATAACGTGTGTGCTGACTAAAGCCTTTATAAATACTGTTTTAGTAGAATAGAATAGAATACTAAGCTATTAAAATAATAACTGTTGGCATGATTTTATAAATCATGTTTTAATGTTAAACATCCATGAGGCACAGTGAATCCTTAAACTGTATCTGTGGATGGCTACCTTACCTATAGGCCACTAAGCCTATCATTAAAGTGTTGATATTAAGCTTTTTGGCTTTTTCCCTTTCCTTTATTGTGTTATATATCTTTTTTGTGCACGTTATAGGTTTACAAAGTGAAAAAGCCCAAAGTCCCCCCAAAGGGACTTACCATCTCCAACAGAAAACACTGTTCACAAACTGCTCCAAACAGCTCTATTGTAGTCCAGCCTTTACTTCAGAGACAAACGTGGTCACTTTGTAACACACGTTATAATGCTCGCCTATCTGCTAGCGTGGCACGCCCTCATACTCTGCTTCTGACTGGCTAGTAGTCCTTACTTAGGTACTGTCAGGACACGCCCTCATACTCTACTTCTGACTGGCTAGTAGTCCTTACCTAGGTACTGTCAGGGCACGCCCTCATACTCTGCTTCTGACTGGCTAGTAGTCCTTACCTAGGTACTGTCAGGACACGCCCTCATACTCTACTTCTGACTGGCTAGCAGTCCTTACCTAGGTACTGTGAGGACACGCCCTCATGCTCTGCTTCTGACTGGCCAGTAGTCCTTACCTAGGTACTGTCAGGGCACGCCCTCATACTCTGCTTCTGACTGGCTAGTAGTCCTTACCTAGCTACTGAGCATGTGCGACTCCCAACAAAGATGGAACAGAAGTGAGAGCTAAAACAGAGAGCTCAACACACAGGGTGAAAAGAGGAGCTGCAGCAATGTGCAGTACAACAAATATATGGTGTTTTTTTGAAAATGAAACCACATAAACCTATTCTGGTACAACCTCTAAATACAATTATGAACCTGAAAATTAGCATAATATGAGCACTTTAATGTTGTTTTCACAAGTAGGCTGATTTATATTTTCTAATAATATGTTGGATTCATGTTGATACATTTTAATTTTTGAAGTAATTGCAGTAACTCTGTGGACCCCCTAGGGGTCCTGGACCCCCATATTGAAGATCTCTGATGTACGGTAAAGGACATTAGTAACTAGCAACGATGCAATAACATGTTTAATATTTACCGAGCCTCATGTTACCTGACGTCACCAACATGGATGATATAAAAATATATAAAGATATTTGTATTTTACTTTAACTATGAGTGATGATATTTACATTGATTACTGATTGATGGTATTTACACTGATGCTTGTATCTTCCGTGTTGATGTCTTTTGTGCGTCTGCAGAGATCTGAGCTTCAACAGGATCAGCAGTTTCCCTGCAGCCATCAGACACCTGAACAACCTGAGAGACCTGTGAGGAAAACACACAGTTCATTATTTTTTTTTTATTTAACATTCATTTTAAAAATGGATAAATAAAACTTGTCAAATGTATTTCCCGCAGGAATCTCCAGAACAACAACATCTCAGTCGTCCCAGGAAACAGCTTCTCTGGAAATCCTTCCATCGAGGCGATGTGGGTAAAACCCGAAATAATTCACACCTGTTGTGATAGCTGAGGGTCCTCGATGCCAATTAACAGTGTTAATTAGTTAGTTCGTTAGTTAGTAAGTTTATTGTTCCTGTGGGGAAATTAGGTTGCAGCAGAAATCACATGGTATTTTTGGCAACAAAACACAAGAAACCAGAACAAAAGGCAAAAGTTCAAATGAGATGGCAAGGGAGTGTCTCTGATCACCCACAATGCTTGTTTGCCTTTTTAAGTGTTCTGATTTTGTATATGCATTACACACTTTGAAATGGTCTGTTTAATTTGTGTCTTGTTTGACCGCATATGCGTAGATTTCGGTGGAGGTAAAAATAACTGTTGCTACATCCAGGGGTTAAAGAACACAACCGGAAGTCAAAAATAAAGATACATTTATGTAGATTGGTAGTTGTAGATGTACATGATAACCAAAAAACAAACAAACATTGTTTTGTTTTGAATGGTTCAAAAACCCTATGAGTGACCGAGGAAGCCCGGGGCCCCCGTCTGGAGCCAGGCCCAGATGGAGGGCTCATCAGTGAGCGTCTAGTGGCCGGGTTTGCCACGGAACCCGGCCGGGCACAGCCCGAAAAAGCTACGTGGCATCCATCTCTCCATCCCATGGGCCCACCACCTGTAGGGTCGGGTGCACTGCCACACAGGTGGCAGTGAAGGTCAGGGGCCTCGACGGACCAGACCCGGTCAGCAGACGCTGGCTCTGGAGACGTGGAATGTCTCTCTCTGGGAAGGAGCCGGAACTTGTGCGGGAGGTGGAGCGCTACCGGTTAGATCTGGTGGGGCTTACCTCTACGCACAGTCTCGGTTCTGGAACCATACTCCTGGATAGGGGTTGGACTCTTTTCTTCTCCGGAGTTGCTCAGGGTGTGAGGCGCCGGGCGGGTGTGGGGATACTCACAAGCCCCCGGCTGAGCGCCGCTACGTTGGAGTTTACCCCGGTGGATGAAAGGGTTGCCTCCCTACGCCTGCGGGTTGTGGGGGGGAAAACTCTGACTGTTGTTTGTGCATATGCACCACACAAGAGTTCGGAGTATTCGGCCTTCTTGGAGACCTTGAGTGGAGTCCTGTATGGGGCTCCAGTGGGGGACTCCATCGTTCTGCTGGGGGACTTCAACACGCACGTGGGCAATGATGGAGACGCATGGAGAGGCGTGATTGGGAGGAACGGCCTCCCTGATCTAAACCAGAGTGGTTGTTGTTGGACTTCTGTGCTAGTCATGGATTGTCTATAACGAACACCATGTTCGAACATAGGGATGCTCATAAGTGTACTTGGTACCAGAGCACCCTAGGCCAAAGGTCAGTGATCGATTTTATAATCGTTTTATCTGATCTGAGGCCGATGTTTTGGACACTCGGGTGAAGAGAGGGGCGGAGCTGTCAACCGATCACCATCTGGTGGTGAGTTGGGTCAGGGGGTGGGGGAAGACTCTGGACAGACCTAGTAAGCCCAAACGGGTAGTGCGGGTAAATTGGGTCGTCTGGAGGAGGCCCCTGTCCAACAGACTTTCAACTCACACCTCCGGCAGAGCTTTTCGTGCATCCCTGTGGAGGCTGGGGGCATTGAACCTGAGTGAATAATGTTCAAAGTTTCCATTGCTGAAGCTGCGGTGAGGAGCTGTGGTCTTAGGGTCTTAGGTGCCTCAAGGGGCGGTAACCCACGAACACCGTGGTGGACACCGGTGGTCAGGGAAGCCGTCCGACTGAAGAAGGAGTCTTTCCGGGATATGTTATCCCAGAGGACTCCGGAGGCAGTTGCAAGGTACCGAAGGGCTGCAGCCTCTGCCGTGAAAGAGGCAAAGCAGCGGGTGTGGGAGAAGTTCGGAGAAGACATGGAGAAGGACTTTCGGTCGGCACCAAGGTGCTTCTGGAAAACCGTTTGCCACCTCAGGAGGGTGAAGCGGGGAACCATCCAAGCTGTGTACAGTAAGGATGGGACGCTGTTGACCTCAACTGAGGAGGTAATAGGGCAGTGGAAGGAGCACTTTGAGGAACTCCTAAATCCGACTAATACGCCCTCTACCTCTGCTGAGGTAGTTAAACAACTCCACAGTGGCAAAGCCCCAGGGATTGATGAGATCCGTCCAGAAATGCTTAAAGCTCTGGGTGTGGAGGGGTTGTCTTGATTTACACGCCTCTTCAACATTGTGTGGAAGTCTGGGACGGTGCCTAAGCAGTGGCAGACCGGGGTGGTGGTTCTGCTTTTCAAAAAGGGGGACCAGAGGGTGTGTGCCAATTACAAGGGTGTCACACTTCTCAGCCTCCCTGGTAAAGTCTATTCTAAGGTGCTGGAAAGGAGGATTCGGTCGATAGTCGAACCTCAGGTTGAAGAGGAACAATGCGGATTCCTTCCTGGTCGTGGAATAACGGACCAGATCATTACTCTCGCAAGGATCCTGGAGGGAGGCTGGGAGTATGCCCAACCGGTCTACATGTGTTTTGTGGATCTGGAGAAGGCGAATGACCGGGTCCCCCGGGAGTTACTGTGGGAGGTGCTGCGGGAGTATGGAGTGAGGGGGTCCCTTCTCAGGGCCATCCAATCTCTGTACGACCAAAGCGAGAGCTGTGTCTGGGTTCTCGGCAGGAAGTCAGACTGGTTTCAGGTGAGAGTTGGCCTCCGCCAGGGCTGCGCTTTGTCACCAATCCTGTTTGTAGTATTTATGGACAGGATATCGAGGCATAGTCGGGGTGGAGAGTGGTTGCAGTTCGGTGGGCTGGGGATCTCATCGCTGCTTTTTGCAGATGATGTGGTCCTGGCATCATCGGCCTGTGACCTTCAGCACTCACTGGATCGGTTCGCAGCCGAGTGTGAAGCGGCTGGGATGAGGATCAGCACCTCTAAATCGGAGGCCATGGTTCTCAGCAGGAAACCGATGGAGTGCCTTCTCCAGGTAGGGAATTTACCCCAAGTGAAGGAGTTCAAGTACCTTGGGGTCTTGTTCGCGAGTGAGGGGACAATGGAGCGGGAGATTGGTCGGAGAATCGGCGCAGCAGGTGCGGTATTACATTCTATTTATCGCACCGTTGTGACAAAAAGAGAGCTGAGCCAGAAGGCAAAGCTCTCAGTCTACCGGTCAGTTTTCGTTCCTACCCTCACCTATGGTCATGAAGGCTGGGTCGGTTTTCTGGGGGACGACCCATAGACCCCCCCCCACCCTCTCCCTCAATGTTGAAACTTAACCTATGCCCTTGTTTGACTGTGATCTAGTTGGACTGGAGGTCGGACCTGATAAGCCCGGGATTTCTACCAGTCCCTTTTTGAACGGGTCGAGTGTTATGTTGAAATTTAGTTTAGTTTTTTTGTTATATATATATATATATATTTTTTTTTTTTTTTTGTAATTCGTTTATACATTTTATATGTTTTTATTTCTTTTAATCGTTCAAAATAAATATTTCATTCATTAATTTTTTCATTCATTCAAATGAAATGTGACAATGTATGATTTCATGTTTTCAACATATTTGCTGATCTTGACAGAAATATCCAGAATAATCCTCTTCACACTGTGGGACACTCGTCATTCCAGCTACTGCCAGACCTCCACACTCTGTATGTATCCACGCTATAGAAACACAGATAGAATGAGGACTGTATTAATGCAGTTTCATAAGGAGAGACTTCATTTAAGAGTGAAATCACTTAAAAGAACATGGTGGAGTCTGGTGGCTTTAGCGAACACAATTTTGCGGATGTTTTTATGTTTAAAAAAGGATCTTACTCTTTAACAGAAAGGTCGACCTCCTCAGAAATCCTTTCCATAATGTTGTCAGACACTTAGAATCATAATCTGAGCCTGTCAGCGGCAAAACAAGCACTTTTGTGAAGGTAAATACAAGCTGGACAATTGTCCTATTAACTTTGATTGTAGCTTGTTTGCGACTGCCGACTGCAGCGATCTATTGTTGTTCCCATCAGTCACTTAGACACAAAAACATAGGAACATGGGGTCCATTAAGCAATGTGGTGATGTGATCCATTTTCCTGGTTTTAGTTTAGACTCTGGCTGCAGCATTCTGCACTAGCTGTAGTTTTCTTATAGACTTTTTAGGTAATCCAGTAACATGGGAACTGTGTATAGATACAGCTATAATGAGGACAGAACCTCATCAAACACACCGTGTTATTTTCTGAAACACTGTACATACATTTATTTATTTTTACTTTAATTGGATTTCTCTGTCCTCTACAGCATGTGTCGAATGAATTGTGATTTTAGTCATTTCATTTTTTTAAATCATTTCAAAGAATGATAGGAATGCTTGTAAACAAGACCAATATAAGGAATAATGACAAAGCAAATACAAAATACATTTTCTTTGTTGTTCCTGTGTTTTTTTGTGTCAGGTCGCTGAGTGGAAGCAGCATCACAGAGTTCCCAGACTTCACTGGGACCAACAGACTGGAAACCCTGTAAGTCCCATTTAATTAACAGTTTATTAACAACAGTCGCAATCCCAATACTCTACCTTAAAGAGCCCCTATTATGCTCCTTCCCAGCATCATATTTGTACTCTTGGGGTTTACTAGAATAGGTTTACATGCTTTGATGTTCAAAAAACACATCATGTTTCTCATACTGCCCATTGCTGCAGCTCCTCTACCTGAAACACTCTGGTTGTGTTGGAAACCGTTCCCTCATTCACTATTCCCTATATAGTGTTTATTAAATAGTGAACTATATCAGGATCGACCAAACCAGATTTCGAACACTCACTAAAAACATTGTTGCGTCAGTACATGCGCTGGTTATTTGTGTGACGGCTCCTGCCTGAGCTCTTGGCCCGCCCTCCTATAAAAGCCCAGTCTGCTCTGATTGGTCAGCTGTCCCACTCTGCTGTGATTGGTCAACTGAATTCAAACAAGACGCTGGGTGGGCTGAGCTTGCTCAGGCAGCACCTATAGGCAGCACATATGAAAAACTGAGCTGGCATTCTCAATCAGTGGAGTTGAGAAAAAGTGCTGTCTGTGGGAGAGAAAGCTCCAGTGAATGTTTCTTTCATGTTTCTTTTTTTATTCTTTATACTATCTATTACATACACAAACAACTTTATAACACACAAGAAAAAGGGCAAAATCCAAAAAAGCATAATAGAGGCTCTTAAAACCCTCGTCATGTTGTTCAGTTCTCGGTCACTGATTTGAACAACTCTGTTCAGCTCCATCACAGGCAGCCACATCTCCACCTTACCTGACAACATGTGTGAGGAGCTGCCCCACCTGCAGAGGCTGTAAGAGTCATCTCATCTCATTTATCCTGTTTGTTTGGACATCGTACATTCATCTACACTAACATTTTAAGGCTGATGTGAATGCTGTCATGAAACAACTAAAAGATCAATCAGACCCAGTAACCCCAGTAACACACTCACATCAGTGCTGGTTAAAGTAACCCATGGGGCATTGTTGACCCACACTGGGTCAATTTTTGACTCAGTGATTGTTAGTCTATGTCCAATTTTGCTGCACATTAGTCTGTCTGTCTCTGTCTGCAGTGATCTGTCCCACAACCTGATCCATAGTCTGCCCAGCTTCAACAGCTGCAGAAAGATACAAAACATGTAAGTGTTTAATTTCTCTCTTTTGCTTCGTTCTGTACTCAGGTCAGACCTGAATAACATGTCATAACTTCATATATGAGGTCAAAGCAGAAACCTCAGATCCATCTTTTCACAAACTGTCTCCATCAGCGATCTGTCCTCCAACTGCCTCTCTTCTGTCTCTGTGATGAGTCTCACTCACCTGAAACAGTCTGGACACCTGCAGCTAAGAGTCTCCCACCAACACCAGCACAGACTCAGGTAACAGCACAGACTGGTAACAGCACAGACTTAGGTAACAGCACAGACTCTGGTAAGACTTTCTGTGTACACGCTCTTATTAATCGGTTGTGTTGTGTTTTGTTTGCAGGAAGTCCGATCAGCTGTTCACATTTACCTGTGTGTTTCTTCACTGTGAGTGTACCAGCTCTGAGGACAGCAACAGTAAGACAACTATGTTTCATTCTGTTTAAATGGAGTCTAGGGTATAGAGCACTCAACAATCATACAGGGAGAAAAAACCCAGAGAAGAAGGAACACTTTCTGGTTTTAGACCAAATAGTTTCAGAAACTAAAGAACCACAGGAGCTGAACTTAGGGTTGGGGTTCGCAGTTCTCCTCCCTTGCTGAACACGGCCTGAGCCAAGCCGTGTGTTGCCTGCCCGAGTGCAGTTCACATTGCATCCGACCCTAATGCCTATCCTTGCGAATGGTGGGCCAATGGAGCGGCCCCGTCATGCTGTTCTCGGGCTGTGCCCAACCGAGCCCCGTTGGTCAAGGCCCGACTACCAGACTTTCGCCGCTGAGCTCCCCTCCCCTGTCTAGCCCCAGAAGGGGGACCCAGTTTCCCTTTTCCGGGCGAGGTTCTGCAGCTCCTTTTTGCCGATTCATGTACGCTAGGGAAGGGCTGCAACTAACGATTACTTTTGTTATTGATTAAGCTGTCGATTATTTTCTCGATTAATCAATTAGTTTAGTCTATAAAATGTCAGAAATTGGGTAAAAATGTGGATCAGTGTTTCCCAAAACACAGGATGACTTCCTCAAATGTCTCGTTTTGTCCACCAGTTAAATATATTCAGTTTACTGTCCCAGAGGAGAGAAGAAAGTAGAACAATATTCACATTTAACAAGCTGACATCAGAGAATGTTTTTTATTTATTTTTCAAACTGATTAACCGATTATCAAATACAGTTGGCAGTAGGCTAGATACTCTAAGTGACCTTAAGCGGAGCATTTCTTTAGTCAGAATTTAAGAAGTTTATTTTTAGCACATCAGAGAATTTGAACATTATGAGCTGATGATAAATACGAGTGTAAAATGATCTGGTTGAAACCAAATAAATGAAACACACTATAATATATTTTAATATGATATATAATAAAATCCTGGCTATAACACTGGCTTTTTAAAATAAATGAAACTATTTGAATTATTAATGTTGATAACAAGGTGTTTTTAATATTCAGTGTTTAGAGATGTTACGAGAAAGACTCCCTCACCTGTGTCCACTTGCAGGTCCGTCCACATGTGTCCTGGACTCATTGTCTCTCTGGCTCCTTCACTTCATCTTCATCGTCTCCATCGTCTTCAACCTGCTGCTCCTGGTCTCCCTCCTCCACCTCGTCCTCCCCCTCCCTCCTCCCAACACCTCCTCGCAGGCCTCTCTGCTGCCAGCATCGTCAGCACAGACAGCAAGGACACTGATCCAGCATCTGGAGTCCCCATCTTCCTCCTCTGTCTGTCCTCTGAGGTCTTCATCTCAATCATGATGGCGAACAGAACAAAGAGCTGCTGTCAGATTAGCTGTGCGGTCATCTGCAGCTTTGCTCTGACTCTTTTACTTCTAAGTGAAGGCTCCCCCGTGTGGTACAGATAGGCCATTGCAGATAGATGTGGCAGTTCTATACTGATGGGAGTGTGAGGGGAAAATAGCTACAAAGAAGAGATGAAATGCAAATAGATGTTCCCCTTTGTCCTCAGTGATGGAAATGCCCACAACACTTGTCCCAGCCTCAACTACAGAAGAACAATGGACATTGTTCCCTGCTGTCTTTCCTTAAATTTTAGGGCTTTGTCACTTTAGATTACTTTTAAAGATGTTTTTTAAAACCCTTGTGTTGTCCTCGGGTCAAATTTGACCCGTTTTCAAAGTTCTTTATATGTGATATATGGGTTTCTTTCAAACAAATGGCCCAAAAATAACATGGATGAATGTTGTATGGTTTGGAACCCATACAACATTCATCGCAGGTAAAATGAATGATTACTTCCATAGATGTTTGGGTGTTTAAAATGTTTAAATGGTTTCAAAACAGTATCCAGACTAAACTTTGACATATACCAGTCTATGATCCATTCAACATCCTCTGATCTTAACTATTAGTGATAATAATTCATAATGTATGCCTTTTTTAAACAAAAAAATGAGGTAAAATTTCTTATAATTTAGTTTTATTGACAATGAATTAAAAAAAAAAGTTTAAAAAAAGCGCCAAAAGCCTTGACTTTGTTTTTCAATTTTGACCCTGAAGGACAACAAGTTCATGTCAACGGGAAGAAAACACAAGGGTTAAGACATTTCAGACTATAGAAAATGTACTATACTTTATATTGGAGCTCTAATATGGTGACATACCGTAGATGGTGGTCTCAACAATGTTTAAATAAATGACACCCCCTCCCTTTATTAGTTTATTTGTTGTCTGAGTGTAATTACGGCCACAATTAAAACGTTCAATGTTCTTAGCTAGTAATATCAGTCTTCTCATGATCATCATGTTAATGTTTGCATCGGTATCTTTAAACCTTGTTGCTGCAAAGCTTTTTTAAACTTCATGTCACTATAAATAAATGTTTCTGCATTCACCAGGTAGCATTTAGTACTGTACTTTTAAAGGAGGCAGTTAACGTCACATTAAAGAAGAAATGATATGTATTAGTACAGTCATTAAAACCTTCTAAACCTTCTTGATTTTTTTTCTTCATTACACAAGCCATAGTCTCACATTGCCAGACCTTCCTCCACAGCGCTGTGGAGGAAGGTCTGGCTAGTCCTCACAGCATTCCGGGATGGGAGAAAAACTCTCTGATTTATTGATATTTCTTTAAACCAATCACAATTGTCTTGGGTGGAGCTAAGCTCCAGACAGAGCCATGTGGTGCCTCTGCAAAATAGTCTCAGGAAGGAACTTGTTTTGGTGGAAAATGTGTACGTTCAAAAGTAGTTTTAGTCGTTCAACAGAAAACTCAGATTGTCGATTTCTGCTCACAAAACAAATGTAGTTTATAAAATCTGATGTTTTATTATAAATTAAACTAGCTAACAATATAACGGCCTACAAGTCCAGCTGAAATGATTAAACCATTAAACACACAACTGTTTGGATCGTTTCTAATTTTTAAAATGGGAGGATTTTTCTGCATTGAGTACTTTTACTTAAATTAATACTTTAAGTAAATTTTTCTGGTAGTACTTTTACTTGTAACAGAGTATTTTACAGTGTGGTATTAGTACTTTTACTTACGTAAAGGATCTGAAAACGTCTTCCATCACTGTGCATACATTGAGAACCACCCTGAATTGCACACTGCAGTAAGGAGAGTTTTATTCTGAAAGACTCACACTTAAGTAAGGGGACATTTATTCTGAAAGACTCGGGCCGGAAGTCGCCCTGTGTTGCTGTCTATGGGCAGAACACGGAAGCAGTGGCTATAGCTGGACGTAGTTAGCACATTAGATAGCACGTCGGTGTCTATTTGACAATTTAAACATGTCTAAAGCAGAAGTGTTGAGAGTGGCGGTGAATGAGCGTCTAGTTGCGGCTGCTGAAGAGATATTCGGGCTGTTTGAAAGAACCATAGCAGAGTATGAAGAGGAACTGTTTCGTTCAAAGCAGAAGAACGAGCGGCAACGCAAACTATTGGACGCTGTTTTGAAGCCTCAGGTTCGGTTACACAGAGCAGGTTAGTATTTAAACATCCGATATTCATAACTTAGTTTATTCTTGTGTCATTTATGTAAAAACCAGAGACCAGCGCTTTGGGTATACCGAGCACCGAACCGATACCAGTGTTTAATCAGTAAGCTGAATGCTATACTTTGTTTGATTGTGGCTAATTCTTTTGGCAACATCAGGCTGGACTTAAACATTGCTTTCCTACCTTTGTAGGACAAAATGTAACGAATGAATGCACAGATATTCATGTACGGAATTGCAGTGGTGGAATGCAGCTAATTAAGTACATTTACTCAAGTACTGTACTAAAAGCAACACTAAAGAGCTTTTCCCGCGTCGGTCACCTTACGGGTTGGAAGCGGAATTGTCCATTACATTACATTATGCAAGTTTGCCAGCTCCATAGACAGTATATAATGGACCAACAGGTAGCGGATCTGTAGTTCGAATGAACTGGACAATGTAATGTAATGGACAATTCCGCTTCCAACCTGTATGGGACCGAAGCGGGAAAAGTTCTTTAGTGTTGCTTTAAGTCCAAATGTTGAGGTACTTGTACTTTCCTTGAGTCTTTTCTTTTCATGCCACCAGTGCTTGAAGTGGGGAAAAAGGTGCCGGTACTCTCTTGCATTGGCAAATCATTATGACATTAGAGATTTCTACAGTGAAAAACAAAACTTGGAGATATTGCTGGTACAACAACAATTTATTGTTATTTATTAACAACATAAATGTATTTAAGGTGTGTGTGTGTGTGTGTGTGTGTGTATGGCCAGCAAGTGACGGGATGCTGCTACATGTTTTGCAGCCCAGTTTGTTATCTTTAAAAATGAGCCAGCTGTTCGTGGAGCAAAAATGCATCATTTGGTCCCTTGACCAACAGTCAGGCCATCCGTGTGTTTCGTTACTCATGTTATTGTTGACGTCGGTGTCATTGACTAAGGTAACGCTAAAGTTGGTGGTAGCAGCAGACTCCTCATTAACGCTAGCTGTTCCGCTCACATCAACGTTAACGTTAGTTTGAAGCTCATGAATCGTACCTGATGTTTCTGGTTGGATTTGGACCTCTGTTGATGTGTCTGGCTCTGGCACACATGTTCTTTTAGTAGCTTTCTGAAGCCAGGCTAAAATAACGACTTACAAACTCCACACACTTCTTTTTAGTTTCTAGGTTTTCAGCAGTGAAAAATCAGTTACGGTCAGGCATCAGATAGCTTTTCCGAACTGAGGTAAGTCACGTAGTGCCCTCTGGGTAGTGTAGTTTATGTAACGTTGGGGTCAATCTCTCTGACACTGACGCTTTCTCTGTCAGTGGTACTGTATGCAAGAAAAAGTGCAGGTACGCTTAAGATCAAAATGTAGAAGTACCGGTGAGTACCGGCCCACTTCGAGCACTGCATGCCACGTTCTACTTCTACTCCGCTACATTTCAGAGAGAAATATTGTACTTTTTACTCCACTACATTCATCTGACAGCTTCAGTTACTTTACACATTAAGATTTCTGTACACAAAACAATTCCATTTTATTTATAGTATAAAATCATAAGATTTTTCTCAAGACACTTTACAGATGAGTAGGTCTAGACCACATTCTATAATTTACAAAGAACCAACAATTGCAGTAATTCCCCCAAGAGCAAGCATGTATTGCCACTGTAAACCTTTTAAATGCAACAACAAATTGGCCAAAACTTAAACAGGAAATTCCTGTATATCAGTAAACATAGAATGAACTGAATATTTCTCTATATCTTGTTGTCACGGATACCTGATCCAGCTTATTGATTCAATATCGGCCCTATATCAGTATCGGATCATTGATCCCTGATAATATTCCAGTAGTCTTAAAGAAAACGTTATTTGGGAAATGTCTTGTGGGTTGCTTTGATAACTCCCAATATTTCCTTCTTCCTTCTTCAGTGGTGAAGAACACAGCCAATGCCAGGAGTTGAGTTATAATTTAAACAAACTGCATGACTGCACGCTGAAGCTGACAAGAAATGTAGCATTTAAAAGGGCAATGTTTAAACAGAGTATGGTGCACATAAAACATACCAGGGATACAGTACAATTTGTTTCAACCAAATATTCTCTGGTCTAGCTCAGCTAAAGACAAATCTATATCCATCAGCACATTAGCATGCTGTTCACTAGCGAGTCCGTTTGTCCTGGGAGGTAGAGTCATTTGTGTAGAGGGAGAAGAGCAGTGGGGAAAGGACACATCCCTGTGGTGCACCAGTGCTGATTGTCCGTTTTCCAGATGTGACATCTCTCAGCAGCACATGCTGACTCCTGTCAGTCAGGAAGCTGGAGATCCACTGACAGATGGCAGGAGATGAGAGAGTTTGGCGGTAAGAATTTCAGGTATGTGTAGTGTTGAATGTTGAGCTGGAGTCCACAAACAGGATCCTGATGTAGGTCCCTGGCTGGTTCAAGACCGTGGTGAAGTTAGTTTGGTGTTGGATATTCGACAGATATTCAGATATTCATTTCGGGTTGTGCTTCCACTCAGTCTTGGCAGAAAACAATACGACACCCATTTGCTCCTAACTGCTTGGTTTTTAACTAGGGACCGTCAATAAATTACGTTCTGAACTTCATTTATTTCCAAGAGTTTGTATATCAGATGTTCTAAACACCCCAGGCCAATATTCTGATATGTAGTACTAATCGGACACACCTCAATAAAATATAATATTTTTTACCAACTATTTTATTTAATTTTTTAAAGAATCCCATTCATTTCCTATTGAAAACGGCGTTTTGCTCAATAGCTTCCAAGTTATGGGACCCAAACACCCCGGACCAATGCAGACCTGTTCTGCTATGCGGTACTAATAAGACACACTCACTATAAATTACTATTTTGCACCTCCTATTTAATTTTTTGTTTTTTAAAGAAAACATTAATTTCCCATTGAAAACAGCTTTTTGCTCAATACACAGGTTTCCTGTTTCCAAACATTACAGGGTGCGTGCGCATACCAGGGGCAGAAAGCCAGATTGGTGAGCTGGTTCGCTACTGCAACAACCTGAAGTATTGAAGTCTTATTGTTTGTATATAACTGCTGACTCAATAAAACCTGATTTTAGTTGGATCTGTTTGTCTTTGATTTTGCATTGTTACTGTGATATATATCAGTGTTTCCTCTATGTTTATAGCATAGTGGTGGTCCACCACGGTAAAATTTCCAGCGCCACGGTATCAGAAATAGGGCAGACGCACAACAGGGTTTCCGTTATGTACACCACGCACCACCGCTCCTTCAGCTGTTTATGAAAAGTCATAAACTCGTAGCGCCGTCTGCTCTACTGAACTCAAGCGAACTGTCATCCGCTCTCTCTCCCCCTAGGGTGAGCTCTCTCTGGAGCAACTGGAACAGTGACAGGACGTCACTCGCCAAGTTATAGCAACCAAATAAACAACAGGGCGAGTACTACTTCACTCAATAAGTGATTAACAGCGACGAAAGCCGCAACATGAAATCCACACTCGCACCTGTGAAATATGACAGCTACAGTTTATTGGAAAATAACATTGTGATGAATTTACTGTCCCAGACCCCAATTTAATCAGACCCCAGATGAGACAAGAAGCTAACGTTAGCCACACTGCTGTGACGGCCCCTCTGCCTCTGACTCGCCGCTGCAGGAGTCTGTGTATATTCCTCCGACATGCTGTAGTAACGTTACTGATTTAAAACCATTTTCCAGGTTAGTGGGGGTGCATACCGCTCAAAACCAACATGAAAAATGTAGCTAGTAATATTCACTCAGCGTTTTGTTGTTAAACTGTGTGTAAAATGAGCGGTGGTTATGGGCGAGAGGGCGACAACACTGTCGTGGTTAGCTCGCCGAAACTCTACTGCCGCTGTCTCAGCAACGTTAGCTAATGTCTGCTAGCATACGTACAGGCTAACTATAGCCAGTTAGCTTTGTGTGTAATGTAATAAAAACCCAATGGTAATATTTCATTCAATAAAATTATGGTACAAAAGGAGCACTAATGCCACAGGTCTTATGTTGACAACGTGGACGCACATATAAGAAACTCCAAAGGCAGTCGTAATATTTACCTAGCAGGCTAGGCTAACGCTGTTGCGCTAACGTTAGCAAAACATCGGCATAGCTTTAGCTAGCAGTCTAAACTTATCTAGAGTCCAGACCTTTAACTGTCTACAACTACAGCCCTGACAGGTAGATATCACTTAGCTGAACAACTGAACAAGCTGCAACTTTTCTGATTGATACAATGGGAGCCTGACTCTTGCCTATGACCCCAATCTGCCCTTCTTATGGCTTGAGGCCATAACCTCCGCCGGTTTTTGGCAAAAGCATGCTCCCCCCTAGGTATGTTAAACATCAGGAACCCATCACTGTCTCTGTTTGTACAATCAACCACGCAACAACTCCTTGGCATTATGACTTACGCTATGCTGCTACTACTACTAGCTACACGAAACACGTCTTCTTTCTGCCCCCTGGTTGCGTGCGCAAGCAGTGATGACGTTGCAGAGAAATCCATGTATGGCTTCCATGTTATGGGACTCAAACACCACAGACCAGTGCAGAACCTTTCTGGTATATGGGTAATTTTTGGTTATTTAATTAATTAATGGTATTTTTTTGCACATACTATTTCCAGGGTTCATACACATTTCTCATTTCAAAATTACATACTTTTTCTATACTCATTTATTTTTAACCTAGTGGACATCGGTGCACACTTTTTATAGATGTAAACATCCAACTGTTAAGGACACATAAGGTAGGCCTAATCTAAAGCATTCCAGTTAGAAATGTATTGAGCTGGTCATCATTAAGACCAATACCGAATTAACTTACTACATCAAATCAGTAGTAGAACACAATGCGAACAAAGTAGCCTTATTGTATGTCAGTAAGCAGTGTCAAAAAATGTTTGGTGTGTGATGAAACTATGGCAGAGCAAATTAGAATATGCAGGTGTGGGAAACGTTGAGTGATCACAATATTTCCCCAAACCATATTTTCCTTTTTCCATACTTTTCCATACTTTTCAAGACTGCGTAGGAACCCTGTATTTCATTTACAATTTTTAAAGAACACCCTTATTCCAGAAAACAGATTTTTTCTTTATACCTTCCACCAGGGGCATCAGCAGAATATCTGGGACTGGGATGATGGTGGAGCTTTTGAAGCACGAGGGGACTTTCAACAGCTCCAGTGATCTGTTGAATATTTGTGTGAAGATTAGTGCTAGCTGGAAGGCACAGGCCCTGAGAGGTCCTCACAAATCCACCAGAGGTTAGAACGCCAACACAAAGAAAGAGGAAGGGGACGGATATCCGGCCGAAAATGAGGGACATCCAGTGGAATTTTCGGCGGCACCTAAACAATCCCGGAAATGAAACACCGTCGATATAGACTAATGTGGTGCTGACAGCAAAAAAAAAACAAAGGTGGTATGCTGACAAATTTCAGTGCTTAACTTTTCATACCTATATAAACGCATGGTTAATAAGAACAGGCTGCTTCTGTAGTGTTTCCCCTTCTCACATACACTTTGCTGCATTCATGCTGTACTTGATGTGTTTGAGCTGAGTTGACCATATAATTACTTTTTTATTCATTTTTTTTCCTCCAAAATGTGTTTGTATTTCAGTATTCTCTGCAGATTCTCAGCAGGACCCAGATCCCCCGCACACTGAAGAGGAACAGGGGCGGCTCTGGAGAAGTCGGAAGGGCAAGCAGCTTCAAGGACCGGCCCCCGAGAAGAGTAAAGATGATGATGATGATGATGATGAGTCTTCACAGCTTCATCAAAGGCCAATTGGAGTGAACAAAAAGGCAAAGCCTCACGCCAGCAGCTCAGCTCAACCAATGGAAATAGAGAGTGATGCAGAGGCGTGCAGAGGCGATCCAGATAGTTCTTTACAACCAGCTAATGATGATGAGACTCCAGACTGTTCCAATCAAGCTGACACTGTAAAATTAAAGGGGACTCAGAAAGGTGTATCAGTCTCTTCTGAGCCTGAGGCTGCAAATAGTGATGATGACTGGAAGGAGTCAAGGAAACCTCGGTCGTATTTAAAAACACGAAGAAACAAGGGCGTTCCTGAAGTTGGTAAAGGACGTAACACTAGCAAGAAGTCTTTTAGCTGCTGTCAGTGTGGTAAAACATTTAAATCCAAGGACAGAAAAAGTCGTCCTGGACAGAAACCGTTTGTTTGCTCAGCTTGTGTTCAAAGATCCAAACAGCTTGCACGTGTAGTCACAGATAGAACCCGTTCAGGGGTGAAAAGCTTCAGATGTTCAGACTGTAAGAAAGAGTTTAGCTATAAAGGAGATGCTGTGAGACACATCCGAATTCACAACGGAGAGAAGCCCTTCAGCTGCTCGGTTTGCGGTAAAGGATTCACACAGAGCACAGGTTTGCGCTCACACGTGAGAATCCACACAGGAGAGAAGCCGTACGGCTGCTCTCTCTGTCCCAAACGGTTCAACCGGAGCGGAATTCTGTCTAGACACATGAGAGTTCATACGGGAGAGAAGCCTTACAGCTGCTCACTGTGTAACGCAAGATTTACTCTGAGTCGGTCATTGTTAATACACATGAGGATCCATACAGGAGAGAAACCTTTCAGCTGCTCAGTTTGTGATAAAAAATTTACACAGAAAGTACACCTGACACAACACATGACACTCCACACACAGGACACGCCCTTCAGTTGCCGTGCTTGTGGGAGAACATTCACTAGACAGTCACGTGTGAAAAACCATAAGTGTGTTACTAAGAGCAGCAGCAGTTAATAAAACCACAACTGAGAAATGGCCCACCTTGAAAAGGGATTAAGTGGTAAATAAATGTAAATTACAGCTTCCTATTTTACTGTAATGTGAGTAATTATGTTAGATAATCATGATGTCAGTATTGACCAAAATAATCTGGATTATCTAACTAGCTAACCATCTTGATATCGCGTGGTTTAGCTACCCCCGCTGTCTCATCTCCTTCCCCCTCCTCTTTCTCTCACACACACACACACACACACACACACACACACACACACACACACAGTTGTAGTTTGTAAAAGGTATATAGGTTTTGATGATTGAAGAATTGGCCATTGATAATTTTGAAGTTAAATAAATTCTACTATACTTTCAATAGAAAATTGTTTGTGATTATTTGTGTGTGTATTGTAATAACAAGCTGAGTTAAACCTAAAGCCTGTGCTCAAATTCATCCTTCTTTTGTTCCTTCAGAGATACCATATAAATTAATCAAATTTAATTAATATCTGTATTTTAAAGGGAACACCACCTATGAGACTATTTCACACAATTATTGGCTCCTAGTTCCAGGGCGGTGCCCCATTTTGCTTGTCAATTTGGTAAAGTTGTGAATACACATATTCATAACTTTATTAATACTGATATAACATCTTTGATAATTTCTCAATAATTTAATCTGTACCCATACCTATTCCCAACAGTAGCATAGTAGTAGTATAGAAACGTGCATTGCATGTGTTTTGGAAGAAATTAAAATTTCAAGCGAACGTTATTTTTTGTGGATTTGTTTTACATTTATATACACCAATAACTATAGTTTTTGTGCATCGAAAAACATTTTTTAATACCCTCATACTCTGCTTCTGACTGGCTAGTAGTCCTTACCTAGGTACTGTCAGGGCACGCCCTCATACTCTGCTTCTGACTGGCTAGTAGTCCTTACCTAGGTACTGTCAGGGCACGCCCTCATACTCTGCTTCTGACTGGCTAGTAGTCCTTACCTAGGTACTGTCAGGACACGCCCTCATACTCTGCTTCTGACTGGCTAGTAGTCCTTACCTAGGTACTGTCAGGGCACGCCCTCATACTCTGCTTCTGACTGGCTAGTAGTCCTTACCTAGGTACTGTCAGGGACACGCCCCTCATACTCTGCTTCTGACTGGCTAGTAGTCCTTACCTAGGTACTGAGCATGTGCGAGCTCCCAACAAAGATGGAACAGAAGTGAGATGTCTCACTCTGTAGCTAAAACAGAGAGCTCAACACACAGGGTGAAAAAGAGGAGCTGCAGCAATGTGCAGTACAACAAAAAATATGGTGTTTTTTGAAAAATTAAAACATGTAAACCTATTCTGATATAACCTCTAAATACAGTTATGAAGCTGAAAATGAGCATAATATGATCACTTTAATCCTGACATACATTAGTGAATCCTTCAGTGTGCATTCATTATTATTGAGCCTGATATGACTCCATACTTTCTTCACTCCCCCAGGGTCCATCTCTGTTGGGATCGTGCTGACAGTGCTGAATTGTTGTGAAATTTCTTGATGAAATGAAAACAGTTCACGAGACCATCAATCTTTTGGGATCTTTATTGCAATAAACAGGGTTCACAGTTGCAAATGCAGAGCTAGGAAAAGATAACTGAATGATAATGAAGGTGTCTTTAAACACACTGACTTGTCTGTATACTCGAAACCTTATGTCTAGCAAATCTTTTTTTGCCTCTGTCTGCTCAAGAATAAAGAGTTGAAGGCTGAATTTCATGACTTTGCTTCATGTAATTTTGGCTGGAAAGCTGAAGGCGAAATTCTACAGGAAGCAGAAAAAGACAAGGTCTTAGGCAGTATAGGCCTAATATAAGACAGTATAACTCATCACAAGTGAATACAGTTTTAAACTGCCATTACAACAATGAATATTTGATTACCACTGGCAACGGTTTAAATGCATTCTTTAAAGGTCCCTTATTATGCTCATTTTCGGGTTCATACTTGTTTTTTGAGTTTCTTCTAGGACATGTTCACATGCTTTAATGTTCAGAAACACATTTTTCTCATACTGTCTGCCTTGATATACCTGTATTTACCCTCTGTCTGAAATACTGCATTTCCGCACGTCTCTTTAAGGCCCCTTCCTGAAAAAGCCCAGTCTGCTCTGATTGGTCAGACTTTCCAGGTCTTCCACATCTGCACTCTCAGCAGCTGGGGAATGACTGTAATGGCACTTCAACAGCACTTTCTACGTATATGAAGTATAGTTGGGACATCACAACCATACGGAAGTCCTGACGGCTCGTTTAAAGGCACAGTTTCTGAATACGTGCTCTGTGGATTGAGCGTTTATACTTTTACTGTACTTATATTGCACCTAGACCTGCTTTATAATAAAAAAAAGACATGATCATTTTCTACAATATGGGACCTTTAAAGGTTGGTTTATACAATGGTTTCAGGTGTCTATTTGTGGTGGGTGCCTACATTAATAATTGAGTCAGGGAATCAAACTTTCATGAGTATGTATGTTATAGAAATACAATATTTATTCATAGTATACATGGAAACTCACGTTCCTCCACTGCACATTTAGTTAAGCAGGAGAGAGAATCATTCCTTCGCTCACAGTAAAGACGATGTAAGCAACGTCAGCAATAACAATTCAAATTCTAAATAGTTAGAAATAATTATAGTAAAGCAAGTATTTTCTTTTTAATAATGTTAGCTAAAATGCCAAGCTACAGTTGCAGGCAAACCATATGATGTCAAGAATAGACAACTAATACAAAGCTACACTTTACAGCTTGATAATGCATGTATTACAAATGAAATAGCAAATGAAGCAACGCTTGCAATAATGAGATCTTTTTCAATGATCTATTAAATGAAAGAGTGCATCTGTGTTGAGCACATCACACTGTGTAGCTACAGGCACATACTTATACGGCCTATCTTTTTCATGCCTCTGTGTGCCTGCTGTGACACTGGCAGCATGTATTCATACAATTTGCAGTGGACATTTGTGTGGAGTCAAATATGTACCAAAATAATATGGTAATGTATGTGCAGAGTTGGTGCAATGTGTCCACAATTTTGTAATGAGTACTCAGCTTTGTGAATATGTCAGCATATTTCTAGATGTTTGTGTGTATGTACTCATAAACTCAATGTAAATGGCATTTTATTAATAATTGAAGCTGTTTCCTTGTCTACAAAATATTACCACATAGTCAACGTGTCAAAAGTCTGTGAGTGAAAGTGAGTTTGCCAGCCTGTCTGAACGCACAGACTTGCAAAATGGAGTTTGCAGGCATAAAACTAAATGTACATAGCTACAAAATTATGATTATGGATAGAATCAAGTAAACAAGTTTACAAAACTACCATTACAAATACAAAAACCCTGTTTTAAGTACACCTTTTTTTAATTATACCATTTTCCGTGCTTGGTAGCATTGCTAGTGTCATACTCCGCATTGCCAAACCTTCCTCCACAGCACGGCGGAGTAAGGTCTGCCAACATAACATATTTTGGGATAGGAAAAAAAAGCTCTGGTTTATTGGCATTTCTTTAAACCAATCACAATCGTCTTGGGCTGCGCTAAGCTCCGGACGCAGCGACGGTGCCTCTGCTAAATAGTCTCAGGAAGGAACTTGTTTTGGTGGAACATTTGCACCCTGCAAAAGAAAACGTCACATACAATTTTAAATGAAGTTAACTGTTCACACAGTACAGTAACGTGAGCTATTTAAATTAGCTGATACATGGAAATCTTTGTAAATCTTTACAATCATTCCCAGAAAGAACCAAGCAGACCTGCCTTGTTGCCCGAACCAAATTTTCTTAAAAACATGACATTTTCAGCATGTAGCTTGTAAGTTGGTTGTTGTTTCCCAAAGCGACAACACACAGAGAGCGGAATGTGATGAACATCCAGCATATCAGGCAATTATCCTGGAAATGTACTTCCATTGATCCAGACTGCTAGTGTTGTAATCTGAATTAAACAACACAACGTAGTTGGTTAATGTCTTTATTTGCGGTGCGAAAGCTCTGAAAAATTAACTTTGATCTGGTAAAAATAACTTTGCTTTATCGCCGCATAATATTCGCGTTCTGTGTGAAAGTACTCATGAGGAAAGGAAAAAAAGGCCGTGTGTAAAGGCCTTAATGCTTTAGCTCGAAACTGCTAATACAAGCTAACAGACAGCGCTGCAAAGCAGTGTTTCTGATGAGGCAACTTCAATGGTTATATATATATATATATATATATATATATATAGTAAATACTGAATCTTATCTCATTGTGTTTGTTGTGTTTTGAGCCCGCCACTCAGACTGTGCCAGTGACACATCTGAAGACCTCCAGTAACGGAGGTAAGCCTGTTTCTGCTTGCTGCAGTTAGGAACAGTACAGTATCATTTGCAGCTCTACTGCAACATGCCATCGGTGTTTTGGATGCTTCCCTCTGGCAGTGGAAGTTATTTTACACTGCATGAAAAGGGTCAGCCATGGAAGCTGTTTGTAGGTACAACAAGAGTGTAGCAAAAGTAAAATGTTTGGTCTCATGCAATACATGTATTAAGGTGGTTCCTGTTCAGAGGCGAAGAATATAAGAGTAGGGAATGGAAACGTATAGGAAAAGCCAATCGATGCAAATTATTTATCATTACAGATGGTAGCAGAGGAAATTCAACATCTGGGAAAAGCAGATGTAACATATGCAGTACCTTTATTGGTCATACACACAGAGGATGAGAGACTATAACCAGTCCAAACTGTGAGCACACAACACAAAAGAGCAGCGACGCTACAAAATTTCCTGCAAGATGAGTACACACTTGCAGTTCCAAATGCGTCACAGCGAAAATTCCAAGTTCAGCAACAGAAAATAATTTCTTCTCCATTTGTTTAGTGGCACTTTGAGGGAATCAAATGGATTGTGGCTAGGCTCATTTATATCTGTCATCTTGCGAAATACTGCGCTACAAATGTGTTGGTAATGCAATATTTGTGCCACTGACAAATTGTCACGGGGTATTTGAACTTTACACTTATTCATAAAAAAGCCATTTACATTGAGTTTTTTGAGCACACATTTTCCGATTCTAACATCTAATGCACATTTGAGTTTTGTATACACTTTCCAAATGCTGTTATGAGTGTAAAGCTAAAAACACATTTACAGATCCTGAGTACACACATATTAATTGAGAAACAGGTTCACAACTCTCCACACACATTGCGACATACTTCCCTCACACCTCATCAGCCAGCTACTCTCCCAGTTGTTGGAATGTTCTGAACAAAAGGACACAAACACAGTTTAGGTAAGCCTGAGGTTACATTTAGATTGCTTCGTTTTGGTTTTTAAGCAGAGTTTTGAGCCAAAAGTGAACTATCATGCCCAAACCGCATATCTCATCAACATTCTTGTATACCGGGCATGGTCTGCCCGTTGCTGGTAGTTGCCATGGTTACGCTAGTAGCTTCGTGTTAGAGAACGAGACGTCGTGACCGATAAGACCCAATCAGACGTTGAGACTGCAACACAACCCCGCAGATTCCAAACCAAAACGGGTCAGAAGTGTTTCCAAATGTCTCCGGTTTAGGGGCTCGGAAACACCAGAGCAGGGGGAATGAGAGGGGGAAACGCCAGAGCAGGGGGAATGAGAGGGGGAAACGCCAGAGCAGGGGGAATGAGAGGGGGGAACGCCAGAGCAGGGGGAATGAGAGGGGGAAACGCCAGAGCAGAGGGAATGAGAGGGGGAAACGCCAGAGCAGGGGGAATGAGAGGGGGAAACACCAGAGCAGGGGGAATGAGAGGGGAAATGTAGCAATGTAAATGTAGCCTGAGCTAGTAGGCTGCTAGCAAGACTTGCTAACCAAGACTTTCTAATGCTAACTACTCCACTGAACTCAGATTTCATTGTTGCTAACATTAGAGGTTTTTAGTGCTGTTGGTGTGCAGTCCCGAGCCTTGGGGAGCCGTTGTGCTGCTGTTGTTGTTGTTGTTGTTGTTGTTGTTGTTGTTGTTGTTGCTCCTGCTGCAGTTCTCCTTACCCCCTGTAGAGGCCCTGCTTTCAAGAACACTGATCTTGCCTTGCTCTTCCTTCAAGAAGAGGTCTACCAATAGAATCTTCTCCTTGTGGATCTGGAGGATGATGTCTTTAGGGATGTCCGGAATCAGCCAGTCCACAATGTCGCTCATCAGCATCACAACATTCTGGTAGAGATAAATGGAAACCAATCATGTAATTTCATTGTTTTCTCTAATTACAGTATTGGTCCGATGGTTCGCTTGTAACCAGAACGAAACCACCCTGAGGAAAAAAAATGATAAAAAGAAATAACGTCACAAATGTTGTTCTGACTGGGCCCTATTCTCTCTTTGCCAGACCTTCTTCCACAGCCCTGTGGAGGAGGGCTGGTAAGTCCACACAGCATTCCGGGATGGGAGAAAAACGTGCTCTGGTTTATTGGCATTTCTTTAAACCAATCACAATCGACATGGCCGGCGCTAAGCGACGGACAGAGCCACGGTGCCTCTGCAAAATAACTTCGGGAAGGAACTTGTTTTGGTGGAACATGTGTACGTTCAAAAGTAGTTTCAGTCATGCAACAGAAAACTCAGATTGGACAGATAGTCTAGCTAGCTGTCTGGATTTACCCTGCAGAGATCTGAGGAGCAGTTAACCATAGTCCTCACAAATCCACCAGAGGTTAGAACGCCGACACAAAGAAAGAGGAAGGGGACGGACATCTGGCTGAAAAAAGTGACATCCGACGGAATTTCCGGCGGCACCGGAGCAATACTGGAAGTGGAACGTCGTGGATAAAGACTATACAAGACGGGCCCTAAATCAGCCTCAATAATGTCGCCGTTGCTCATTTAAAAAGTTATTGTGTGCCTCAGTACATCAGTGCCGTGTTTATATCAGTATTTACATACCGAATAAAATTTTTATTTTCAATAAAGAATGAAATAATGAATTTCTGATAAATTCCAGCAAACAGTTCTAGTACGCTATTTTATACTTTTCTGCATCTGTCACCTTACCTGGAAAACAATGACAAAGGCTAGTCGGACAGCCAGCACTGCCCAGAATTCCTTTGAGATCTCGTACGGAGTGGTTGACCAAGGGGGTTCTCTGTAGTCCTTATACCTTTAGAGACAAACAGATATTTTTTTTGGTTTAGTCTTCCATTCTGAGGAAAGATTCTTACTAATTTTATTATCCACATAATAATATCGACGAGTATCCACAGAACTGTATTGATTATTTAAACCTCCCTGCATGGCGTCAGAATCTAAAGGTAATTGTCCCTGGAGAGTCCAACTATTTCTGTTATGTCAAGAAGCAGGCTGTTCTCATGAACCATTCGTACATATAGCAAATGCACTGTAATTCTTATGTATTCCACATATTTATTACTGTCAGCACTGCATTGACTGCTGCTGTATAAGACTGTGAAGATCTGTGTATGGAGGAGGTGGCGGTGGATGGTTGGGTCATAAAACACAGGGCAGCGGAGGAGCAGAGTTGGTGTCCCAGGGAAAACCCACAGCTTTCACCCAGGATATCATACGAATTGTTGTGCATAACCTGTGGTACGATATCATATGAAGCCGTTCTATGACAATGCCTTGCAAATAATTATTACAACACGTTTTCTGTCTTTGCACTTGCAGTCAAGTTAGATAAGATAACTATCCTCACAAGCTGACAGTAAACATGCTTTGGCATGAGACAAAGGCCATGGCTTGTCTCAACATTGGTCTCACTTGATTAATTATACCAAAGATCCTCTATACTAAAGATAGAGCTTTTCAAGCAGCTCCAATGGTATGAAACGGTACAGACTTCTTGTCTCCTAAAGGGGCGTGGCCTCGTTTGAAAGTGTAGTGAACGATGTGTGGATGGATGAAAAGTCATATTTGTATAATTTATTAATATTTAATTTTGCTAACGTTAGATATTTACACAGCTAAAAGACATATTTAGCATCACGTTATTATAATTAGTTTTGTTAGGGCGATCACGAACTTTAGCTGACGTTAGCTTCTCTGTGTTGCCAGATCTCGCGAGAGTTTGGTCCTGAGACACAAACAGGTCTCAAACAAAGTTAATTTTCTCCTGATGTGTCCGTCTGAAAAATGCCATTTTAGTGTCAGAATGTTCTGGAGATATGTGGCTTGTTGAAGAATGTCTCCAATATTTACTTTGGTGACTATGGGGCGAAAGAATCGCTCATAATCTGTGTTCACGTTCACTTCTCCCGTTGGAATCAACACACTCAGGACCGGATACAGGAAATGACTCAGAGTTGAGGCGTCTCGGTTCTAAACCGTCGCTGATTATATTAAGTAACACATTTCAAATGACAGTGGTATATTGATGTTTAAAATGCTAAACAATTGTAAACTGAGATTGATTTCCCACCTGCACATCTCAACAGTGTAGCCGAGGTACAACGGATCCATGGGTTCTTTGCCTTCCTGGAAGTGGCTGACATTAAAGTAGGACAGCGTATTGTTGACAAATCCATGCATGGAGCCATCAGGGCTGTACATGTATTGGTAGACCATCCGAGGGATGAAGTCTGAAGTGAAGGAGATGACAAATGCCTAGGAATTGTGGTTGGGTTGGGGAGGTGGTGGTGGTGGTAGAGGGGACAGAAATGGGAGTTAGAATGTGTAAACAAGACAGCGCAGAATGTAACAACATCCAGTGTCAAGTTGAAATGATACAATCCACTGGATTGTAGTAGTTGAGTTGAAGAAGTGTCATCACTCATACAAGAGGCTTCATCATCCTGTTCTCTTAAACATTGTTTAAACCTTGCTGAGCAAATGGCGAGCATTCATGTATCATTTCGGTATGCACTACCCATATCTACTTAATTACTAACATTACAGGTTCTTACATTCATGTTGTCCCTGGACATACACCTGGGTTCAGTATGCTTGAAACAAACTAACAAACTAGGTCATACAACATTTGGAAATATTAGATATGATGCATAGTAAGGAAGGCACCTTTTTGTGAATACTCCAAATGTTGATATATCACACAGCTCCTGTATGTATGCAGTTTGTCAAATGATGTCACGGTCATTAAAGTGTGTCACTGCATTGTTTCAAATCAAAGTGATGGAGTACAGCACTGGTTCCTCCAACCTTTTTGGTCAGGGGTATCCCCACAGCCCTGTCAGATGAACTCACATACCCTTCATCGGTTCCCAAATGTATGTTCCAAATGGGTAACGCTATTCATTATATAAAAGTGGATATTGTTACGTTTTTTAATACAATTGAACTGTTAAGATTAGGCTGGGTTTGATCAGCAAAGATAATAGGCTACTACTACTTGGAGTGAGGCTGAATATTTGACTACTAATAGTTTCTTTTGTCGAACTATTTTAATTATTTATCCAGAAATTATAAGTAATCATTTGAACAGTCAAGTGTTACAGTTGACTTAATGTTAATATGGTTAGGGTTTGAGTTATACATTTTCAAATTACAGTAGTATTATATAGTAGTACAAGTACCCCTGGTTGGGAATTACTGGAGTACAGTACATGCATTACAATCAATTAATACATTCGTGTTTTACTTACATTAATGATGACGGCCACATTTGCTACCCCTCTTAGTAAGTTGTACCATATACCTGTAGACATAACATTACAATATGTATCAACTGCTGGAAGAAGTTTTCGAAGGTACAGTTTGTTCGTTGTCAGGAATATATTTACAGATACATTTACAGCATTGTACATGCAATGTATGTTTTACTATTGGGTTCTTTTATGCATTTTACACCTTTGTATAAGGCAAGGCAGCTTTATTTGTATAGCACATTTCAGCAACAGGGCAATTGAAAGTGCTTTACATAAAACAATAAAGAGCAGTTCAAAACAATGAAAAAATTAAAAACAGATAAAATAAGAAAATAAAAGTTACAGTGCAGTATAATAAATGAACAACTATTTAAATGAAGGCAGTTTCAAAAAGAAAGGTCTTCAGCCTTGATTTAAAAGAACTGAGAGTTGAGGTAGACCTGCAGTTTTCTTGGAGTTTGTTCCAAATACATAGAGCATAAAAACTAAATGCTGCTGCTCCCTGTTTAGTTCTGACTCTGGGGACAGAAAGCAGAAGTGTCCCAGATGACCTGAGAGGTCTGGGTGGTTATAAACCAGCAAAAGTATTTTGAAATCAATTCTTTGAGGGAAATAAAGCCAGTGCTAAGACTTCAGAACTGGGGTGATGTGATCCACTTTCTTGGTTTTAGTGAGGACTCGAGCCGCAGCGTTGTGAATCAGCTGCAGCTGTCTGATTGATTTTTTAGGGAGTCTGTAAAGACACTTTTACAGTACACAAGTCTACTGAAGAAAAACATGGACAAGTTTTTCCAAATCCTGCTGAGACATAAGTCCTTTAACCCTTGATATATTCTTAAGGTGATAATAGGCTGACTTTGTAATTGTCTTAATGTGGCTGTTGAAATTCAGGTCTGAGTCCATGACTACACCAAGATTTCTGACTTTGTTATTTTTAACATTGTTGTTTGAAGCTGAGCGCTCACTTTTAATTGTTCCTCTTTTGCTGCAAAAACAACCACCTCAGCTTTTTCTTAATTTAATTTAAGAAAGTTCTTGCACATCCAGTCGTTAATTTGTTCAATGCACTTACTCAGTTTTTTTATTGGACTATAGTCCCCTGGCGATAAGGTTATGTAAATGTGTGTGTCGTCCGCATAACTATGGTTATTTATTTTGTTGTTTTACATAATCTGAGCCAGTGGAAGCATGTAGATGTTAAACAGAAGAGGGCCCAGAATGGAGCTTTGGGGAACTCCACATCAGATCTTTTCTTACCAGAGACAGCTTTGCCCTTAGTGGGAGCAATGGCATCAATAACATTTGTAATTTTACAATTGAAATTATCTACAAGCTCATTGACTGAGACCCAAAAGAGGGCGGGTGTGGAGGAGAAAAGCTAAATGAATGTTTCTCTGGTGTTTTCGGTGATATACCGTTTTCTGAGTACCTTTGTTTGGACACTTTTGTGCACAGAGATAGTGCCTTTAAAGAAAACACAGGAATGATCAGAGAGAGCAACATCAGTCACCATAACCTTGGAAATGTTCAGACCCTTGGAGATAACCAAGTCCAGAGTGTGCCCCTTATTGTGTGTGGGCTCTGTCACATGCTGAGTCAGTCCATAGTTCTCAAAAACACAGCACAGTTCTTTGGTCCCTCTATCCTGGGGGTTGTCAAAATTAATGTTGAAATCACCAGCAATAATTAAACAGTCAAAGTTAATACAGATTATAGACAGCAGTTCAGTAAAGTCATCAAAGAAGGATGCACAGTATTTAGGTGGCCTGTAGATATTTAGAACTATAGCTTGAGGGGAGGACCTCAGATGAAGAGCCACATATTCAAAAGAAGCAAAATTTCCATAAGATATTTGCGTACATTGGAGTGAGTCATTAAACAAAATGCCGACTCCACCTCCTTTCTTATTCACTCTACTAATAGAGAACTGAAGTTAGGGGGGCTGCCTCGATAAGAACAGCAGCACTGTTATTATGGTCTAATCAGGTTTCAGTTAAAAACAAAAAATTATGATTGTGCTTAATAATAAAATCGTTGATTAGTAGTGTAGTAAGGCTAGTGTTAGTGTGGTAAAAGAATTATCTGCCTCATTTTTTAGGACAGGCTGTGGCTGACGAGGAATGGATGCTAAATTTGCTAAATTTGCAGTTAAGTGCTTCTTCTTACTTAGCAGATTCACCATTCTTTTTGTATAACCTATCACAACATAAATTAAAGAAGAATTTAATACACAGGGCCTGGGCTTGTCCTGGAAAGAGTCATGAGTGCCACTAGGCGTGCAACCTGGACCAGGCACATAGCAGTTAAAGCGTGCTGCATTTTGTACACAAGCATCCTTATCAGTCTGGGGAGACAGAGTTAGCTGCCATCCTTGAGGGGGCAGAGGTGACTGGCGTTTTACTTTTGGTGATTATGTCAAAACTGGGGCAGTTTCATGCCGGGGGCGAATGATGGGAGAAGGAAGGGGGGTACATTTGGTCCCAGCATTAACCAGCTGCTTCATCTGGTCAGTGAACTCCAACATGGGGCATGGGGAAAGGGTGAGTGGAGAGAGCGATGGCATTGGTGGGGAATACGGATCCTCAAAGGCGTAGGGGTTGGTGAGGGGGTTCGAGGTTTGTTGGACGGGTGAAGAGAGGGGTTGAAATTTCTCGTCTCTGCTCTGTGGTCTCCCATGGTCAAATCTCTGCTCAGGGGGCTGTGGTGGATCACTGCCGTGCTTTGTTATGTCTTCCTCTTGTTTAGATTTGTCTTGTCTTGTGTCCTTGGCTGAGGGAGCAGATGTGTTGCGCAGAAAGTAAAGTAGGTTAGAGGTGAACAGCTTTACTCCTGGCTTGTTAAGGAAAAGTCCATCTGCCTTAAAAGGATATCTGCGGTCCGAGACAAAGTTAAAATGATCAATGAACTGCAGAGAATGGACAGTAGATGCAGTTAAAAACCATGTTTTCAGTGCCAACACTCTGCTGAATCTCTCAACTCCTCTTCTGACTGGCAGTAGAGGGCCACTGATAAACACCTCCACGTTTAGGGAGCTGACTGTGTTCAGCAGATCCATAAAGTCCAGTTTCAGCAATTTAGACTGATGCTTTACAACATCATGTGACCCTATATGCAGTATAATGTTCTTCACAGTTGGGTTTGCTCTGGGATTCTTTGGGCCAAGTCAGACACCATGTCTTTGCGAAAGAGAGAGAGAGAGTATTTTTGGTGTTTTTACTGAACATGCTTTTTACATCTCTTACAGCAGTCACCCACAATCAGAGTTTGAGGCCCATTCGTTAGCTTTCCCTGTAGCTTTTTACTTTTTGAATTGCTCTCAGTCCTTACCCTGCTGTGTGACGATGAGACATAATCCAGGTCATCACACGGAGATCCAGGGTCCTACAGCAGTGCAGCAAATCTGTTATCCAGTTGCACACTTGGTTGTTGGGGAGGCATTTTGTTGCTAATTCTCCCTTTTGCAGTTGTCCACGGCTGTGTCCTACTAAGTACAGGGGTTAAAGAGGCCTGCTCTGCCTGGATGATAATGCAGGCCAGTCAGTCATATCACAGATTTTGTAGTAGTCATGCACGGAGAAGGGAAGCATCTTGCTGCAAATTAGCTTTAGCTAAGTACCACGTTTCCAGTCACTTTAAGACAGGCTTGTGCTATTGGTAAGCCACGCTCACGCAGTACTGAGGAGGTCAGCAAAATTTTGAAATGTGGCGATAGCCTACTATGTCGACAACAAATGTATAGTCCAGTGATTTATAAGTATCCAGGAGCCGCTGCTCATAGTTTCTCACAGAGGAAAAGCAAGATTATCAGTAGAAATATACAAGCAGAGGCAAGAGTAAGCAGCAAATTCTGTGCACTGTAAGAAAGCAGGAAGCAAGCTACAGTATGTTTGAATACAACCCACCAATGTCTTTGGCTCTTGCTGCCACTGGTCTTCGCAACTCCGTCACAAATTTCTTAGCGTCAAGTCGTATTTCAATGATGTTGTTGAGCAGAGCAAAGAGCGGAGCCAGGGGGAAGGATGCCACGAACAATGTCACAAAACCAAACTGGATGACTGGACAAAGAAGAAGAGAGAATAATATATTACAAAGGCATCACTACTAACCGTCAGACTTATATCTGTGATTGCATCATTCTGACTTAAAAGACTAATAAAACATTGGTGGTCTTTGATTCTCTCTTAGGTGTAAGTCTGGTATTAATTATATAGATGGTCTGTATCCCCAAAAGGTTAACATCAAATCCTTCTTGTGAATGTTCTGCTTGTGTTTCTGTCTAGTGCTGAGGACACAAAGTGTGGTACTGACTCATTTCCATATATTCAGGTGTTAACCCAGCAAATGGTTCCAGGAAGTGGTCAGCTTCGTATCTCTGCAGCTTCTTCTGTCTCTCTTCTTCTTGAAAAGCCCCTTGCTTGGAGCGAATGTAGCGAATCAGCTTCTTCAGCTTGCTGAGGAGCACACACACACACACACACACACACACACACACACACACACACACGCACACACAATATGAACACACAAGCATGCAGACCTTTTCTCTCTTCTGTCATATGTAGCCAGTTTGGATTCATTGTGTTTTGTTTATTATTTTGCTGATACCCACTATGGCTGGATCTTCTTGATTAATAGTTGTTTGGAGCTTGAAAAGAGGGGCGTCTGATTTTTGTGTTGAGCTAGGCTTCCCTCCTAGGGGGTTATAACAAGTATTACTATTATTACGATTCTGAGATAGGCTAGTTATTAGTGCCTCTGGTGGCCCCTGGCCTCAGTGGTCGATATTATAAATGTAGGCTCTGCTACTTCTTCTCTCTTTAGTTTATCATTGTTTTTTTTTGTGCCTATTTTGTACCCTCTACAACAGGGGTGTCAAACTCAATTCCACTAAGGGCCACACTGGAAAATGAGAATCACATCCAGGGCCAGACATGTATATACATGTATGTTTAATGTTTAACGTACCAATCTTTGACTGCATTATTGCATGTCCCATATAGTCTTCTCACTTACAGTTTGTTTGACATAAATCCCTAAAAAAGTCAACAAAAAAGTGAAAAAAACACAAAACAAAAGTGAAAGTCAGCAACGCCATCAAATTCTGCTTTGAGTGTTGGGTAATTCCAGCTTTTAAAAAAACAGTTTTCCTGTCTTTTTGGTCTGGCCCACAACTAGGAGGGCCAAAACGCATTGTGAACCTAAACTGATATGCGGGCCGGGTCAAAATTTGCGAGGGGCCGGATTTGGCCCGCAGGCCTTGAGTTTGACACATGTGCTCTACAACATGCACACCCACAACAAACAAGCACACCATACAATACTGATATTACTGATATTCACATCCCATGTTATGTGTTCCTTTGTTATGCTTTGCAACCTAATTACTTTTGTTAAATACATTACTTTGTTTGATTTTTTAAACTTGTGCATCTCTTATTTTTAGGCACGGCCAAAGAGCCTGGTTATGACAAAATGGGGGCTCGTCCGGGATACAAATGTGAAAGATGCACAAGTTTAAAGGATCAAACAAAGTAATGTATTTAACAAAAATAATTAAGTTGCAAGGCTAATGACAATGTGATTTGTGATGATAAACGACAGTGATGCGTACTCACGGTACTCCAATCTCAAAAAGATTGTTCTGAATTAGCTGCTTTCCCAACATGGTGATACTCAGCTGGATGCACAGCTCCATCAGACAGCCTCCATGAGTACACTGTAAAACAGTCCAAAACTACAGTCAACCACAGCAAAAATACATTTTAACATGTAGGCCCAATGCAAAATGACAACATATACAGTATGTAAGGGTTTAAAGGATTGTTAATTCGTATAATGGCTTATTAATGACAGCATTTGGCTATGCGCTGACTTCTGTTCTGAAGTAAATTCTTAACCCAAGTACCACTTAGCTATTCCAGAACCACTGGGAAGTAAAGAGAACTTTAAGTTTACAATGTTTTTTTTTCACAGTATTTTGAGTAAAAGACTCACTTTTTCAGTGCTTGTGCACATACATTTGGGTATCTGGGGCTGTATTTCAGATACTTTTTAACTTGCAGATGTTTGGTAACCGTGTTAATTAGGGTATGACCTGATTTAGGAAAAAAAACATCAAAGTTGAACTGCTCCTAAATCCATGTTCGTATCCTAACTTAGTGTCCTAAAAGTGTATTACACAAGCATGCTAACTAGACAATTGATGAATCGTTTGACTAATTTTTTTTTTTAAATCCTCTGATCCCAACTTGTTAAATGTGAATATTTTCCAGTTTCTTCTCTCCTCTGTGACAGTCAACTGAATATCATAGAGTTGTGGACAAAACAAGACATTTGAGGATGTCAGCTTGGGCTTTGGGAAACACTGATCCACATTTTTTCATCATTTTCTGACATTTGAGAGACCCAACAACTAATCGAGGAAATAGTCAACATGTTAATCGTCAATAAAAATGATCGTTAGTTGCGGCCCTAATCCTAACATCCCAAAATCTTAAATTAACTTTTCTGGTTAAAATGTCTTAACTAACTTTTAGGTTGTTTGCTTTGTTTGCAGCCCTCACGACTGATTGCTGGACGGTACTCACAACGGCCAGCTACGTGACACATGCCACTATATCGATGAGGACTAGTGGGTTAAATCAGTGGTCCTACACACATAGTACATCAGGCAGACACACAGATAAAAACCTTGCATTTGGATGTGGCGGAAACAGGCTCAGACATTCGTTACAGCTGCAGACTTTTACCGATCATGCGGATGCGCATGCAGTTCCATTGTGGGAGTGGCTGCATGTGTCCGCGGCAATGCAAGCCTTGACATAAACGCTTGCCTGTGGAAAGCAAACTCTGTGTTTGGGCAAGTAAAATTATCCTTCTTAAATTTGGCCTTCATAATGTCAAATTGTGAAGCTTTAGTGTTTTCGTGGAACAGTGTTGCAGTGACAAGGCAGGTAGTCTTGCTTTGCCAGACCATCCACATGCTGCGAAGCGGAGGACGGTCTGGCTACTCCAGGGATGGGAGAAAAAAGTGCTCTGGTTTATTGGCATTTCTTTAAACCAATCACAATTGTCTTGGGCGGTGCTAAGCGCCGGATGGAGCCGCTGTAAAAACTCAGATTGGACAGATAGTCTAGCTAGCTGTCTGGATTTACCCTGCAGAGTTCTGAGGAGCAGTAAACCATAGTCCTCATGAATCCACCGGAGTTTAAAATTCCAACAAAAAAGAAAACAGAAGGAAACGGAAATCGGCGAAAATACATGCATCTGGCAGAATTTCCTGCGGAACCGGAGCAATCCCGGAAGTGGAACGTCATGGATATAGACTACGAAGCGGGCAATTTGCATGTATTTAATTTTGGCAGTAGCAAGTATGTGTTTTCTGAAATATTTCAAAGGTTGGTCACCAAGATAAGAGTGAACAATGTTAAAGTAAACAAAGTTGAGTACAAGGGTACTTATTATTGAGTCGAATTAGTGTGAGATTACAAAAGGTTTTGTTTTTAGATAATTTGTGTAAGTGTAAACCTTACCTCTTCCATTCTGTAGGATTCAAACACATACAGGTAGCTGCCAGGTCTGCCTACCAGTCTAGAAGGAAAAATAATGACTATATAGAGATATAGAGTGTTCTTCATCTTCAAACATTTATTTATCATTTTGGCTATTTATTAAAATGATGTGGTTAAACATTAGAATTAAAAACAAAGTAGCTGAAAGCTACAAAATGGCACTTTAAAATGCAATGAAGTTACTAACCTTCCCCTGAAAAAAGCAATGTAGATGATGGGGGTGAACGCATTGACAAACTTGAGAATGAAGGTCTTGAAGATTAGTCGTTCCTCAAAGCTCTTGTCTGTTTTAGGAACCTCTAAAAATGAACGGACACTTTCATTAGATATTTTTGCAATTTGCGATTAAAAAACACAGGGGCAGTATTATCCTAAACCAAGCTGTCAGAGGAGCTGCAGAAAGTGCACCGATGACGGGAAGAGTTTCCTGAAGATCTCCATAGTTTATTGTGTGGTGAATCATGTCAGGTTGCTCTATAGAAGTCCTTAATCAAAAAGTAAAAACAGAAAAGTAGTATAAAAGCTGCTCTTTAAAGAGGACTCATGGACATCCAGTAGTCCTCTCATAAGTTTCCTCTATTTGCTGTCCTTTTGTGGGGGTACGAGGCAATTAAAGGGAACCTATAGTATTTGCAGGGTCCTCTTTTAACCTGGTCTTATTAACAACAATAGTTTTCAAATTTTACTGATAACTAGGCTCAATATTCCCACCGGATAAGGGATGTGTTGTTTAACCTGAAGCTCCGTCTATAAACCTACCGCTTCAAACTGTCATACTCAGTGTAATTTGATAGTATTTGTCTGCTGTTGTTCATTGCTTTGTAATTCTGTGTGGGTTACACATTGTTTACACCAGAGAACTTAAACAGGGGGTCCAGGGCCCCTAGCGGGTACTTAGAGTTATTGCAGGGGGGTCGCAAAATTATTGTTCATTTTTTAAAAGTTTTTGTCAGTACAGAAAAATACTTTGCAGATCCATAATGTGAGACAGGTGCGTCGGAGGGGGATAAGTAGGTGAAAAGTTGCAGAGAAACTCACGCACACTGTCTAACTTGCAAAAAATAAATGTAATAGTAGGCAATGTTTCGGTACTAGACCATCATCTGGCAAAATGAATGAAGGGAGTTCCTTTGCAACTTCTGAAAGTTTTTTTCAAAATTTAAATGTCTTAACATGAATCCAACATATTTCTAGCAAATATCAATCAGCCTATTTGTGAAAAAAAAACTGATAGGCTTACTGGTCTATAGGTGAGGTAGTCACCAAGGTAGCCATCCGCAGATACAGTTCACTAAGTATTCACTGTCACATGTATGTTTAACACTAAAACATGTGTTATCATGCCAACAATTGTTTTATATTTTAGTTTTCTATGCACTTAAAAGGTAAGTATAAAGGCTTTAGGCTTTTATTTTAGGCCCAGTTTAATATGCAACTTAATTTTAAGGTGGTCCCTGCTCCATCTCTATCTCAGGGGGTCCTTGGCTTAATCTATGTACATTATCACATCCAATAAAAAGAACTAAGATGACTGTTATAACAGACCTATTGACCTTGTTAACTGCCTGAGCCAGTTATAAACCTAACCTACCTAACACAGTGAGCCAGCGTGCCACAGCTCCGTACACCTCATCCAGAATGAGGATGACAACCAGGTTGATGATGGCTGCAGTGGTTTTAACCGTCAGTTGAACATGGCTCCGGGTGACCGGATTGGAGCTCATATGAAGAGCGGCTTTGGTGGAGATCCGGTAGAGGATCACACCAAACACAATGGCAAACGTAACACCAATCTGACATTTAAAAAAGGTTTGCAAACATTTATAAACAGATTACAACAGAAAAAGTGATGTGACAATCATTCCAAAACATTTCTGGAAATCATCATTGATGTACAATATGCAGGGTATAGGGTTCTACTTACCATTAATAGCATCATGACAACGTTAGTCATGTAGGCTGGAAAGCGGTCTTGACATGTGAGCTTTTCAGTCTAAAAAACAAATCATATTAAAAACATATTCACTACAACTGCAATATGCAATTGTAGTAAAGTGCACTGTAACTGTATATGTTTTTGTGAAGTGTTGAACAGACACTATTAAAGCAGAAGCATGTCAATTTCTCACCAGAAAACCTACCAGAAGTTGTGCAGCTTAAATTCCAGTAGAACTGAATGCAAATCTAAATCCTGATGGAAACCTGATTCTTGAACTTCTAGTACTGGCCAGAGCTACAGTACTTGAGTATGGACTAGGACTCGAGTCCGGACTCAATACGTTTTTCTGTTGTCTCTGACTTGTCTTGGACTCATTGGTATTTAGACTCAGACTTGTCTCGGACTCAGCCATTGGACTCGTCAAATATTCTAGTTGTTCTCAGCTGAGTCCAGCAATAAATGCTTTTGTTCTAAAGTAACTTCCTCCTTCAAAACAAAACCATTGATGAGCATGCTCATTCAGAAAACAGATATTAGTTTAATTCAAAATCCATCTAGAACAGGCGTCGAGATTGGTTGCCTGAGATACGCCTGGCTGCATCATATACCAAAATCATCAGCCATCAATCATTTTCAGGATTCTTTTTTTTCTGTCTAGGCCATGACTGTCTCTCATTAGGACTCGGTCTTGACTTGCACTTATACCTCTTTGGACTCGGTCTCGACTAGGCCTAGTCTCGGACTTGTCTTGGACTCGTCAGTATTTACACTCCGACTTGTCTCGGACTCGGCCATTGGACTCACCAAATATTCTAGTTGTTCTCGACCGAGTCTAACACTATGTGCTTTTTTCCAAAGTAACTTCAAAACAAAACCATTGATGAGCGTGCTCATTCAGAAAACAGGTATTAGTTTAATTCAGAATCCATCTAGAACAGGCATTGACATTGGTCGACTGACTGTCTCTCATTTGGACTCGGTCTTGACTTGGACTTTAATCCTTTTTGGACTCGGTCTTGACTCGGTCTCAACTAGTCCTGGACTTCGACAAAGGTGGACTTGACTACAGCCCTGGTATTAGCATTACATTTAACTGTTAATCTGAGAGTTTATGGGTTGTGGAAATCAACAAAAGCAGAGTTAATTCATGCGCCTTGTGCAGTATTTTAGCAGTACAATACCCTGTGAAAAATAATACAGTGTGGCAGTGGCGTGCCAAAAAATACAGTAAAATATTGGTAAATATATACAGTTTGTAGTTTTCATTTGACAAGAAATCTTGTTGTGGCTTTTTAATGTTAAATGAAATATAATTACACCTTTAAAAACTCTTTCTCTATTTACTAATTTTATTTACCTCTACCCTAATATAAACTAGTATTTTACAGTTGTATCTTTGATATAAAAGATAAATATTTGTGAAATAATGATACATTTGCAAATATTTTGTTATGTGAAAACAAATGAATTTTCTTTAAAAAAATGGAAATGTTATGGTTATTCACAGTTACAGGTTTTTTCAGTTTTTTTTTTTTTACCTTAGACATGTTAATCAACAGTCTATTTTTGTAATGTTTGGAAATGTTCATGTTATTAATAAATAATGGAAAAACCTGTCAAATAAAATATAATAATTCTGTAAAATTACAGTTCTCATTATCTTTACCTGCTTAACCTTTACAAGGCCAAAAGGGGCTGGAGCCTATCCCGGATAAACAATGTATTAATTAGATATGTACAGCCCAGTAACTACTAAACACTATCTGTACTACCCCATCTGTGAAATAATGTAGGGGTGAAAAACAACTTAAAGGCTATACAAAAGGTGAATGAACTTGTAACACATACAACTTGAAAGATGTGTAGAGCCTACCATATAATTACCTTGTGATGTGACTTTTTATCTTTGCTCAAAGACTTCTGCATGACCCGGAACTCATATTCCGCCCTGGGGTGGTCCTGTGATGGTGACACAAACAGAAATGACAGAGAGTGAAACACAAGTGGAATGCCAGATCGATGTAAGCCCATGGTAGAGGAGGATAGGGTGTCTTAGAGCTGTTTTAAAAAAGGATTTGAAATAAAATACACCAATCACATAACACACATGTGATGTGCAAGACCACATTATTTAAAGTGTACTCAGAGTAAAAGTGATCAGAAGAAAAAAGAAGCTAAAAATAAAGAGGCGTCAAAGGCCAGGAAATAATCACAGAGAGAGACAGGAAAAATGATCATATTGGAAAGGATGATAACAGCACCTTATGGAACCTGGGAGTGGGATTTTTCTGGAATGAACAATGTTATAAAACTTTTTGTATTCTTATCCTAAAAAAAAGGTGTTGTTACTGGTAAATGAATCCAAATATCATATGTATTTTATATGGGTAAGTCAATGTGTTTGTATAATTTCGGACAATAAGTAAAAATCCATTTTCTCTTTTTTACTTTGTCAGAGTGTGTGATTCCAGGTTGTAGTTTGTGTGTTGTTGTATCTGACAGAAATATGTTTTAAGGTGATCCTAATTGCCTTATTTTGTCCATCTCCTGTGGTAGTAAATGGTCTCTGGCATCCATCCCAGGCTCCACTCTGTGTGACTGTCAGAGAGAGAAGCAACAGTGATAAAGTTAGCAAACATGAAGTCCTTTCCTCTCTAGTATGAGCTCTCACAACCACAGTGCGATTTAAAACAAAAAAAAGGGCTAACAATTTTTATTTCACTTTTTATTTATTAATTATTATATTATATATATATTGGTTGGGGGAATTTGGACTGCCGTGTGCGTCTCAGAGATGGGCAGTATTTCAACTAAATATATTTCAAATACAGGTTTTTTTGAGAATCTCTTTCTTTTCTACTATTTTGTACAGCATCACACTGTGCTATAATGGCACTGTGTTGTGTCTTTTGCACTTGTTCAATTGTTTGCTTGTTACTTGTATATAAGTGCTTACATATTTCTCCATATCTGTAGCAGTGTCTCTGTGGCCTGGGTCTGTCCTAGGGTTCAGTTTGTCTAGATTTGGAATTGTTTTTTTGTTTTTTGTTTTAAGGGCTACAATTTATTAATGAAATTATTTAGAACTGTTTGCATGAGTTGTACGCTGCGTGAGTAGAACAAAAACTCCATTTGCAGAAATCATTCATAGTAACACACATAAGTCTTGTGTGATGTGTTATGATCAGAGGTTGGTAGCAGCAGCAGGAAGGCTGCAAGAGTAAAGAGAGGAGTTTATCTAGTAATAGGAATTCATCCAAACCTTGAGAGCTTCCTGGGAAAATAAACCGAGAGAGAGAGAGAGAGAGAGAGAGAGAGAGAGAGAGAGAGAGAGAGAGAGAGAGAGATGGGATTGTTAGTAAAAACAGCCAAGATGACTTCAGATTATTACATTCATATCACTACATGTTTTTACTGTGTTGAAGAGAAATGTTAATGTTTTGAAAATACTATAGATTAAAGAGGATCACAAAAGCATACACACATAAAGTCAATAACAAGGTTATTGCCCGACTGGATTGTTTTTTAATTTGGTGACCTGGCTTCCAATTTTAACGATTTTCTTGACTACCATTCCGGTGCAAATCCACACCACAGACCTGTCCAGCTGATATGGGGTGATTTTTCCTATTAAGTGTTTAAAAGTCTACAGAGTATACAGAGAATATGTTTTTGCTGCCCCCGTACAACAAGAAAGACATGCAGTCGGACAGTTAGTCAAATTTATTTTGGGGGAAAAAACACAGGCGAATGGAACCAGTGACCATAGTCTATATCTACGATGTTACACTTCTGGGATTGCTCTGTTGCCGCCGGAAATTCTGACAGATGTCCCTCATTTTCAGCCGGATGTCCGTCCCCTTTGTGTTGGCGTTCTAACCTCCGGTGGATTTGTGAGGACTATGGTTAACTGCTCCTCAGATCTCTGCAGGGTAAATCCAGACAGCTAGCTAGACTATCTGTCCAATCTGAGTTTTCTGTTGCACGACTAAAACTACTTTTGAACGTCCACATGTTCCACCAAAACAAGTTCCTTCCTGAGACTATTTTGAAGCAGCAGCGTGGTGCTGTTCAGCGCATAGCGCCGCCCAAGACGATTGGCCAGTAAACCAGAGCACATTTTTCTCCCATTCCAGAATGTCATGTGGACTAGCCAGACCTTCCTTCGCAGCGTTGTGGAGGAGGAAGGTCTGGCAAAGCGAGAGTAGAGCGACCATAACAGTGACAGCAGACCACATTTGGTACAGAGGTTATGGCCACATGTGTATACATTTTAGAAAACATTACAGAAGTTGACCAATTTGCACAAAATCTATTAACGTATTCATTTATCTTGAAAAGCTGACACATGCCCCAGAACACAACTGATTTCATATTCCACAACTAACTATTACTAATGGTGATATACTCATTAATTTAACCAAGAAAAAAAACTCGCTTTTGACGAAAATGCAATGAAAGCAGCATAAATATGTTGAAAACCTAAAAAGAACTAATTATTATGAGAATGAATGTACATTTCTCTCATTCGTTAGAAACCTGGCTGGGACATTGTGTATTGTGGTTGCTTTTTCCGGGGCAATTTAGTACTTAAATCTTATTTAAATGAACCAGCTTTAAATTCGCACCAGCTTGTTTGACGTGTATCCAGTGGACTTCTTTAGCAAGTTTTGACGTGTATCAAAATATATCACACCTATATGGTATATTACAGCTGATGGTGTTCTTCACACAGGTGTAGCTCACCTCTTCCTTTCCAGTTATGTTATCTGGGCAGCACTCACCTCCTCATCTTCAAATCCAGTCAGGTCCCATTCATGGTTCAGTCTCATCTGCCTCCTCTTCCAATGTTCCATGAACATGGCAGCTATGAACCAGAATATAATTAGATAAATACGCAGAGGCGCCCAGACACTCAAATGTATTACGAGGTTTGAGTTCATTTAATTCATGCTCACAGTTAAACAAAAAAGCTGAATTTATATCGGATTTAAACGTAGAAAGTTACACTTTTCATCACGCTTCAACTTTAAATCTTTGGCACTTGGGTTACCAGGTGCATTGGGTAAAGGAGTAAGTGGTCATAGGTCAGGCAGTTCTCATGAGCCATTCGTACATATTGCTATGAAAAGTAAAGCACTGTAATGGAAGGAGATGACAGTGGATGTTTGGGTCCTAAAACACAGGGCTTTCAAGCCGGGGAGTGGTGTTCATGTCCCGGAAGAAGTTAAGGGGAACAAACAAAATTTTCACCCAGGAAACGATTGTTAGTGTCCCCAAAAGTACTACTCATGGGGACCGGTGTTTTAACCCAAACCACACTCTTTTTTTCTCATCTTAACCAGTCGTTTTGTTGCCTCAACTTAACTGTCGTCACCACATGATGCTCTCCTTTAGTAGGCTAAACTCAACTGCAACAGCCGCTAAAAGGACCGCCAGTGCCCTGGACCCAGCTCACAGTCACCTTTTCTCGGCTAAATTTAACTGTTAGGACCGCTAAACTGTCCAGTTAGAAGTTGTCGTTGATGTCTATGTGTAAATCTCCCTTCTTCTTTTACCTTAAGCCCAGTCCAGACCAAAGATTTACGACAAGACGAGTTGAAACTTGCAACGCGTCGGTCTGCAGCGTTCTAAAACCTGCCGGTTTACACCAATGAGACGAGACGAGACGGTGTATCATTTCATACACAGAAAACGACCTAACTTCCGACTTCCAGGCTTTTTTGTAGCTAAATATATAATTTGTTGTGTATAAATATGAATGTGGACAACGTTAGTAATAGTGAGATGCTTGCTACAGTCACATTTCTAGTGATGAATCGTTGAAAAACACATTTTATTTCTCTGATTGACAGCTTTGTCCTAGGCGCTCCCTCTCTTCAGTCTCTAGCTCGCTCCACCGTACATGCTGCAGGCCTATGTTAAGCCTCCGTTTGCAGTTTGTAACAGAAATGAAATGGATTTTGGATCATTTTTATTGTAGCTGACTTTAGAAGATAACGTCTCTTACGTTGTAAAACCAGCATCTAGAGACTCGACCAGCTGAGTCGCAGTGACACCATCAGCTGGTTTGAGTCGAGCTGAGACGGGCCGGTTCAGACCGCTGAAACTTTTCTCTGCGATATTCTAAAATGGTTTTGTCTCGTCACAAATCTTATGTCTGAATTGTGCTTATTCTTCCGGTTTGGCACAAGCCGCATGATAGAAATTTCATCATGCTATTTGAATTCTCCAGGCAGCAAGCTGCTATGTTCACACACGGGCTCAATCGGACATTACACAGACTGCACTCTGGAGCAGGCAGGGTAAAGACCGTTTATTGTCTGGTCCAACTGGTTCAGAAATCTGTTTTCACATACAGGTCCTCTGGGTAATGTCGAGATAAGTTTAGAGTTGCAGTGCATGTGTGAAAGGGGCTCAAGTGATACCAAGAGTTAGCATAACATTAGCTAACTATTTTGTATCACAGGTTACCTTAGGAACCACTCAGTTCATGACTGAATATTCCCTGTGTGGGAAAATCCGCCAGTGACATCTCAGCTGGCAAAATAAAGAAGGCCATTTTGACCACAAAGTTTAACCTCATAAAGTGGATGATTGATTGTATCTATGCATTTCTGGGCGAGCTGATGTGTGTTCACTCACCCCACAGAGCCATGAATATAGAGAAAAAAACGGTGGCAGGGTTGTCAAACAGGTGGCTGGCCCGGGCGGTTGCACAGGCAGTACTAAGTTTCCAGTAGCTGCACACTTTGTCACACAGAGGACACATGGTGATGTTGTTCTTTGGGTGGCAGATCTCCATGCTGGAAAACAACAGACACACACACAAAAAATATATAAGACAACCCACACCCCATTCAGAGGGCTCAAAACTTTCTTATATCCTAACAGTTTATATCCTTCTTTAGGCTATTTCTTAGAATATGTCTCAACTTCATTACAGAAATTTGAAAATCGAACACCTACCAAACAAACGAATATCCATATAGTCAAATATTTGGATCATGCCCTACTTTTTAACAAGGCAAGGCAAGGCAGCTTTATTTGTATAGCACATTTCAGCAACAGGGCAATTCAAAGTGCTTTACATAAAACAGATTAAAAAATTAAAAACAGATTTACATGAAAACAGATTAAAAAATTAAAAGTTACAGTGCAGTATAAGAAATTAAACATTGAATAGCAGTTAAAACAGTTAAATATATAAAAGCAGATAAAATAACTTTCCTGGACTCAGTGATCCATTTTTTGGAAAGCCAACGCTTTTTGACCAATATGACAGATATCTCATGCAATCCGGTCCATATTTTCTAACCATCTCACCCACTATGGGTCCAGATGCGTTGCACGGCTTTGAGGTTTCATTCCCCATAGTTACAGAAGCTTAGTTCTTTTCTTCGGCAAACCTTGTAAAACCCGGTACAGCCCTGCAGACAAAAATCTTTTAATAGCCAAGAACGTATTCTTAAACTATTTTATTTCTTCTGCAGTCTGTCTCTAAATAGTCAAGAACTCGCTCAGAGTGTTGATAGACAATTTTTTCTTCTTCTATTTAGGCCTTCTGCTAACCAACTTTTTGACCAGCCCAACGTCTGTCTCTTCTGTCACTCTATTTCCATGCCTGCATCAGAGAAACAATCAGAGATATATCCGTTTCTGCAAGAGAATGTCACTACCAATATGGCAGACATCTCATGCAATCCGGTCCGTATTTTCCAACCATCTCACCCACTATGGGTCCAGATGCTTCGCATGGTTTTGAGGTTTCATTCCCCATAGTTACAGAAGCTTTTCCTTTAGTATACTCTTATCATTTTCGATGTGGTCGTCACCGCAAAGCTTAGTAAGGTATGTTTTCCAACTCTTTCAGATGCAGGAATTGAAGAAGGACCCCTGTTATAATGTGAAACAAAGCCTACACCCTTGTACACAATCACACATTCACACAGCCCATATCACACTGTAAGTTCATAGCATTTGATTCGGCCAAGATAAGGTCATTTTAGAAGTTTAGACGCTAGCTTGTTTGTAATTTAAGCATTTGTTAACCGAGCAAGATTCTTTTAATATATTTTTGTCAGGGCCATCTGAGTATGCTATGTGCCAAGTTTCAGGCTGATCAGGTAAAAACACTAGGAGTTTGAAAAAGTAGGTTTTGCACATTGATGAAAAGAAGAAGAAGAAAGAAGAAAGTCTTTCGCGAAAATGGCATGGCCTACGTCATGTGATTCAGCTTGATTCAATTATAATAAGCAGTCACACAATGAATGAACACAATGGGCCTATTGTGAAACAGACAGACAGGGGGTCTGGTTTGTCTTACTGTGTGGTTCGGAGTCCGGGTGAGACTCTGACATTAACACTTGCACTGAGCGTGTGTGGTGTGTGTCTGCATGAGTGTGTGCCGGCAGCATGTGTCATAATATCCTGTGGATGATGAGAAGCAGGTTGAGGAAGGAGAGGAAACCCTGGTTTACAACATATTCATCAAAACCTCTTCCTTTGTCTCCCTCTTCGTCCTCTCTCATTTCTCCATCCACTTTGATTTGTTTTAGCTCTAACCCTGTAGCTTACACAGTTTATATTAGCAACTCATTATGTCCATTATTTTATTTACTGGTCCCCAGTGGACTTCTTTAGCAAGTTTTGTCTTTAAGCTTTTTGAGCTTTATTTCTTTATTATGGGCTCTAGCTTTCCCAACGTTTTAGACACAGATATGGTAATAATAATGGTCCGAAATTATGTGAAACAAACATTTTCTTGATGGAGGACCCCTAAAGCCCCCGCCACGTCTTCTACAGACCTAAGGAAAAAAATGATTTACCTAAAAGAATGGTCTAACCTTTTGGAAATTACTCTTATTTGATTTTGATTAATCTCATGTCTGTGCGTTACATACAGAGTCTAATTTTCCGACAGCATGTTAAGGCTACGATCACAGTGACATTTTATATTTTAAACCTGCATAGCAACTCTTAGACACAATTGTAGTTTAACCAATGTGGTGGAATTTCTAGAAGACAAGGGGGAGAATTAGGTAATATCAGGTTACTGCCGGGTCACAGGATAGGGGACGAGAACATCTATTCGGCCATACTCCATCACTAAACCTGTCCTGTGTTCAAGTATGAATTTTTGTGTGTCTCTAGAGATTGAGGGAGTCTAGGCAGCTGCATGATAAGGGAATGTTGTGTTCCGGGACTGTCTGCTTTGGAAGTCAGCAGAACACAGGCTAGAGGGCCACACACACTGGACTTGCAAAACAACAAGATTTAGGTTAGCGTCTGTGTTTGAGGAGCCTATGTTAGGGCATTAGTCTCGCATTGGCTTTCATGGCAATAAGATAAGTATAAGGATGCGCTGTAAGTGGTCAGTAAAGCATTAGTCTTGCATTGCCAGACCTATCCCCACAGCGCTTAGGAGTAAGGTCTGGCTACACTATACATACATTCTGGGACAGGAGAAAAAAAACAGTTTGCATTTCTTTAAACCAATCACAATCGTCTTAGGCGGCGCTAAGCTCCGGACGCAGCGACGGTGGCTCTGCAAAATAGTCTCGGGAAGGAACTTGTTTTGGAGGTTGAACGTGTTGAAATTAAGTTAACTGTTCGTACAATACAGTAATGTGAGCTATTTAAATTACCAGTGTATCTCTGTGTGTACTTCATCCACAGCAATCCCACCAAAAAGTCCCAGTTAGAGAGGAAATGCCCTAAACATATTCTTTGTATATCTTTACAATCATTCCCCGAAAGAACCAAGCAGGCCTGTCTTGTTGCACGATCAAAACTTTCTTCAAAAACTTGACATTTTCAGCGTGTAGCTTGGTAGCTTGGATGTTCTGGTTGTTGTTTCCCAAAGCAAACAGAGTCTGTGTCTCTGTGCCCGGCTGTTGTTCAACAAGAATTAGTTTGCACCTCCTGACAAACCCCCAAACTCCTGTTTTTACATTTACGTTTGTGTACAGATTAAACAAACACAATCCAACATGTTAATCGGTCAGCTTCAGAGGGGCTGGTAGGTGTATTTTTTTGACTTTGGGCTGAGGCAGTCTTGCTGTTTCCCCCCTGCTAACAGTCTTTATGCTAAGCTAGCCTAAGCATGGTCTGACTTCGGCTCCTATTCAATGCACGGACGTGAGATTGAAAGCCATCTTTTCAACTCGCTCTCAGCAAGAAAGGTACATTTTCCACAATGTGAAGCTGTTCCTTTAAGCTGTTATAATAAGAGGGTTTTTTTTACAACTATCTAAACCTTCTTGTGATGTCTCTGGATGTCATAAAAGATTTCTCTGCAGATCCTCAGATCTCTGGGATTGTAGAGTACAATATTGCCATAACTAATGAGATTGATGCCCAAAAGCAAGACATGTCAAATTAGCTTCAGCGAGACAAACAGCAGCACTAAATAATTGGTTAAAGAAGGGTTAGGGTTAGCCCTAACCACAATAGGCTGACAATCAAATGTGTGTGTGTGTGTGTGTGTGTGTGTGTGTGTGTGTGTGTGTGTGTGTGTGTGTGTGTTTACCTTGGTATGTTGTCATCAACTGTTGCACATCCATACAGAAACACGATGACTCCCACGACAGAGGCAGGAATCAGCATCTGGGTATACAGACCCAACCAGGCAAAGTACAGACCAATCTTCTCGCCAAAATACTTCCTAAACCCACAAAAAGACGCAAATCATTTAGATTTTTCAGACAAAATTAGGTCAAGCTCAAGGTAAGGTCAAGGTAACTTTATTAATACCCGAAGGTAGATTTGGCTTACAGTGGGAGTTGAGTGGGTCAGCCTCCTTTTACACACACATACACACAATCAGCAGCAGACTGTAGAATGTAACGTGACAAAGGAGACATCATTGCTCATTACTAATAAAATACAGTAAATCAATAGTTCCGCAGACACAAAGAAAAATATAAAAATCTATAAATGAATAAAAATAAACGAGGCAGCAGACCTGTATTGCTAATACTTATTTAATATACGTATAGCCGCTGGGACAAAGCTGTTTCTGTATCGCTTCGTTTTACAGGGTGGTACTTTATACCTGTGTCCCGACGGTAGGAGCTGAAATTCACTATGTAAAGGATGGGAGTGGTCTTTCAAAATAGTTCCAGCTATTCTTTGTAACTGTTTAGAATACAGGGATTCTGGGTTGAGCTGTGGCTTTCCTATCAGCGTACTGGACCACTTCACAATTTGATTCAGACGATTCCTATTTTTAAGAGACAAGTTCCCAAACCATAACACCAGGCAAAAAGACAAAACGGATTCAATAAAAGCATGATAAAATAGGGTCATCAAGGTTCTGTCAATATGGAAGGAGGACAGTTTTCTCAGGCAAAACAATCGCTGGTTTACCTTTTTATACACAGTGTCACAGTTTGCCTCAAAAGTCAGTTTGCTGTCAATGGTCGTTCCAAGATATTTGTAGGTTTGAACACACTCCACTATTTGATCCTTTATGTTGGAGACTTCTTGTGCCTGGGGGAGTTTTCGAAAATCAATAAGCATGTCTTTTGTTTTGGAGGTATTCATCTGGAGGAAGGATTTTTCACACCATTCAACAAAGTCCTGGATGACTGAGCCATGGCCAGTTTCATGGTCTTGCAGCAGACTAACAATTACAGAATCATCTGCATACTTTAACATTGTTCTATTCCCTCTATTACTGCGACACAAATTTGTGTAGAGGATGAACAAGAGAGGGGACAGCACACATCCTTGTGGGGAGCGGTGGAGGAGCATACCTCGTCAGACAGTGTTCTGTTCACTCTCACTTGTGTGTTCTGTTAGTTAAAAAGTCCAGAATCCTGCCAACAATATTATGACTTAGATCAAATTGTTCTAAAAGTCTCTCTGTTAGAATGTGGGGTTGAATTATATTAAATGTGGATGAAAAGTCGATAAATAAAAGTCTGGCATGTGTTCCCCTTCCTTCCAGATATTTAAGAAGCAAATTCATTAAAGTGACTGAGGCGTCCTTGACTCCCCTGAGTGGCCTATAGGCAAACTGCATTGGATCCAAAACATACTTGGTTTTCTTTAAAATTTGAGACCTCACCAAATGTGAGTGATGTAAGTGCAAAACCGAGAATGAAAACAATTTAGAGCATTCGCGAGACCAAAATCTGAATCAAAGCCGTCTAAAGTGACAGTACTACGGCTTTTTGGTTTACTGAGGCCTGCAATGGCTTTCATACTTGACCAGGGTGAGCCAAGGTTATTTGAAGCCATCTTGTTTTCCAATTTTCATTTATAGTTATGTTTTGCTCTCAAAATCTCTAGTTTCAATTCCTTAGTGGCTATTTGCAATTCAGAAGTTGCTCCATGTTTAAAGGCACGTTTCTTAGCCTGTATGCCAGATTTAACAGACTTATTGACCCAAGGTTTATTATTAGGGTACATTTTGACCCGCTTACATTACTTTTCCCCTCTTTAGAAGATTTCTGTATGTGGGCAGAAGGTGCACGCAGTTGTGATCTCCAGAGCCCAGGGGGGGGGGTAAAGGGCGTGATTTATAAGCCTCCTTTACTAACCAAAGCACAGATCAAAAATTGTATCCCGCCTTGTCTGACAGGATATGTATTGATAGAATTTTGGAAGTGTCGTTTTGATGGAAGCGTGGTTAAAATAACCCAATATTTATAAGTTTGGGGCGTCAGGCGAAATTGACTGTAACTTTTGTACTACATCAAAAATAATTTTGCATGCAGAAGAAGCATTGGCTTTGGGGTGAATATATACGGTTCTGACAAAGAGTTGGGGGAACTCGCAGGGCAGGTAGAAAGGACGCAAAGACACTGATAAGAGTTCCACATCTGGAGTACAGATAGACTCTCTGACAGTAACAGAGTTACAGTATCTTTGGTTCACATACAAGGATACCCCTCCTCCCTGGGATTTCTTTGTCACCTCTGCGTTCCTAGATGGTGCGGTGCTCCAAAGCCCTCAATCTGCAGGTCGGAATCTAGGTTGCGCCCGATGAGCCACGTCTCTGTGAACGCCATCACGCAGCAGTCTTTAAAATCCTTTTGAAAACGGACATTCCCCTGGAGTTCATCCATTTTATTCCTTAGAGACTGAACGTTCCCCAGGATCATCGAAGGCAGCGGAGTCTGCTTGAGCCGCAGCTTCCTCAGCCGTAATCGGACGCCACCTCGTTTTCCCCTCGCTATCGTCTTCATCTACTCTTCTCCCTTGTTCCGCCATAAGTTTTATTACAGGGTTATCAAATCTTAAAGTAAAATGTAAGCACAGATTCATAATGAAAACAGCCTTGCATTTAAACAGCACAGGGGGCTGCATTGTTGGGTGCATGTTGTTTAAGGTACTGGTGTCCAGGGAAGGGTTAAACTCAAGGGCAACTAGACATGGTGAGTGGTGCTCCAAAGACATTTCGTCTCCCATCCGAGGGCTTCTTCAGATCTGACTGAAAGGTAGGGAAACCCAGCTATTTAACCGCTTTCCTCTATTAAACCCCCTGTCAAAATGATCAATAGCGTTTCGTTTGTTAGTGCTCATGGCTGTTCTAACGACAGTTGTTATGATCGTTGGAGACTTAACTCTTTGTCTGTCTGCAGCGTCCCGAGTCGCAGCTGCAAAAGTTAGCATGATGGAGATGGCCAAAATACACAGAGCTACTTATAGAGCCGTAGCCCCACCTACCAACGCCACTGGTTACTAATGCCCGTGAAACGTTTGTGTATCCGCCCTGTGATTCAGATTCACTTAAATGGGTTCTTGCTTGACCCATGCTACTGTACACCCTTCCACTAGGTTTAATGAAAATCGAGCCAGTAGCTTTCCAAAATCCTGCTGACACACAGACAAACAGACAAAAAATAATCAACAAACCGAGCCGAAAACATAACCACCTTGGCGGAGGAAATTATTCTAGTGTCACAGTGGTATGTACAGAAACAACAGCAAGAACTTCAAGCAAGAAATGTTTCTTATTTTAGGAGCCATCATCCCGTCATATCATATCTATAAGGCTCACGATATACTAGACATAAGAATAATAGTAATAATAGACAAGCAGCTGTGATGCGAGCAGCAGTATTAAATATTAACATACCTACTTTGTGTGTCCCTAGAGGATTCAAAAGTATATCCAATAGGGGACCGATCAAAGCTGATCAATCTTAGCCTATACTGAAATGGCTTTCTTGAGAAATACGATCTTGATTAAGAAGTTCTTGCTGCATTCAAACACAACATCTGCATCCTATATATAAATGCTCAGTTCATAATACGATCCGTACTTTTTTAAGGATAAAATCCATTCTCTGGCCTTGCTGTAGCAATGTGTGTGTTGCCATAATTTAACATACAATGCTTCAATTGGACAATTGTGCTCTGACATAGCCGCCGTACTACACACAAGGCAGTTAATTTCTTTTACACTTTTCCAAGTGCAGTATAGCTTTGTTTGCAGCCTGTTTTTAATGTGGTACTTGTTGATGAAACGATGGTGCCTACGCTGGCAAGACAGATTGGTATTGCGGTCTGTATATGCGCTAGAAGTAATTCCTACTTTACTAGCATTGTGTCAAAGGGACACAAGTTTGCAAATGTTAAGCTTTTCTCAACTTTTCCCTGTAGTGTTGGTGAGCACCTTTTAAATCTCTGTAGCTCAGCATGCAGCGCTGGACTGAAACCCCAGGTCCCATTTACAATGAGCAGAAGCACACTCCTAGCTTTGGAGTCTGTATCTGTAAATGGCCCCTTAACGTTCATTTGACGCACACAACCAACACTTGATTGGAAAGCGTGGTATGCGGGATGGCCATAATTCGCAAGGTTTATGTTACAACTGTGCTCATAATTGTTTGTATTGTTGCAAAAGTACAACATACAGAAAAATGCTTACATGCTTAAAAATCAGTCTAAGGTATTTCTAAGTAAAATATTTTTCCACACAGCACCCACTCACCACTGCTAATTATGGTCATATTAAAAAATATGATACAGCACAAGTTGAATATGTACAAATCAATAAGCTAGAATGACGTTCCTTAAAAAAAAAGCCTTGGCAGAATAGTAGGATGACCAGAGTTGCTTGATTGGCAGTAAATGATATATCTAAAGAGATATGTCCTTACCGCACAAGTCCGATGGGCTGGTACTTGTAGAAGACACTGTAGTTTGCCCACTCGTCATTCAAAAGCTATGGAAGACATTCAACAGTATTTTGTTAAATTGTTTGTACAATTTGATCATGCCTTAAGCCTTTCTACTGCCATATTTGTCTTTAATACAATGGTTGGGTAGAGTTCTAGCTCAGAAAAAGCCAGTAATTACACTTTTAAATTGGGATTAGTTTTTCACAAATGAGAAAAAACAGAGGCTACTTGTGTGTGGAGCTATACAATGGGAGATTCCATACATGTTAAAAAGAAATACATTCATAGTGTACCTGTGGACACCAGCAGCATGTGTTTCACATGCGTTACAGATTTTGTGGTCCTAGTGTGTGTATGTCAACTGTTTGTGGACTGTACATGTACAAAGCTGTACATGTGAATCCAAAACATAAAACAACATGTCTGTGAAGACTTGTTAGTGGCTTTGATAAGTTTAGAAAAACTCTCACCTTTCTGTCATTGAAGCTCTCCTGATTAATGTCTCCCTGAAAAAGGAAAGAGAAACACTGAAGCTAGTTACAATGAACACTGACTGGAGACTGTAAACTGGGTTTAACCATCTGAGATGGGTTTAAAGACTACGACGAGACGAGACGAGACAAGACTAGTTTGAAGAAAAGGTGGCTCTACAGTAGTTTTCTAGTGCTGGCATCTTTTTACCTTTTAGTGATTACAAAAATGTGACTGATTATATGGGCTCCAAAACACTAGCATATAAACATGATTTGGAACTACTACGACCTATAATAATAGTAATAATAAGCTATTATTGCCAGGGTTACACTACTCACATCGTGAAGAGGATACGCTGCTGTATAGATACCACTTCCCAGGAGACTGGTGATACCTGCCGAGAGAAAACAAACACAGACGCAGGTGTTAATGTGGGTTCCACATCTTTACACCCTAGCTCAGTAAATGTGACCACGGCAGAGTTATTGTAGCTTGCAGGCGTCTGAATTATGTTTCTTATAAGTATGTGTTCATGATAATAAACTATGCCCCTACATGTGTCCTTTTTTTATAACCTAAATAATCCTAGCAGTCATGTTAGCCCTGCCTGTGTCACATTTTTCTACAGTACTCAAGACAGCCACAATGGTGCACGCACTCACCCTCTCTCATGTACTCAAGAGCACACTTTTACATTCACAGACACTGATGGGGCAGCATCAGGAGCAATTTGGGGTTCAGTGTTTTGCCCAAGGACACTTATAAACTGGAAGGAAATATAAACTGCACACATTACTTTTTAGCTCGCAGTCAGACAACTTTGTAGCTTGCACACCGATAACATTTCAGCTTGCACACAGAGAACTATTTAGCTTGCACACAGACAACTTTATAGCTTGCACAAAAAGTGTGCGAGGTGAAAGTGGTGTTTGTGCATGGAAAAAGTAGTATATGTAGATGCTTATTATGTGTGGGCAAGAAAAAGAAGTGTATGTGCATGCTTTCTTTATGTCTTTGTGTGAGAGAAAAAGTATTGTACTTGTCAGTGTACGTGCATGCTTTTTATGTGTGTGAGTGTGTCTGTGTGTGTGTGTGTGTGTGTGTATGTGTGTGTGTGTGTGTGTGTGTGTGTGTGTGTGTGTGTGTGTGAAGTAAAAGTGGAGTATGTGCATGCATCCTTGATATATGTCCTAAACAGCCCTTTATAGATGCCCACTCTCTCCCTATCTATTCACCATTTTCAAACTCTTGACAACATCTACATAAAAGGAATCCAACCATCAGTCTCTACACAAATGATATATTGGTGTTCCTACAAAACCTCACCTCATCACCACAAGGTACAAGTAAACTTATTGAATTATACTCCAATATTACAGACTACTCTAATTACCGGAATTACTCTTCCATTCTTCCACTACGTAGCAACAGCTGGTATGAGCCAGCCCATACACCTTCTATCCCTTTATGCACATGTCACATCACTTATTTAGGCATTAATATTTCCCCAGGCTGTCAGAACTGTTCAAACTCAACTTCACTCCACTACTCCAAACAATAAATGGCGACCTCAGCACTGGATGAACCTACCACTATCCATTAGCTATAGAACAGCTTCAGCCTAAAATAAATAAACTATTGTCAGTTATTTCAACTTAACCCTCCCTCACCTGGTCCAATCGTTAGATTCATCCTACATCTCCAAATTCTACTGGAAAAACAAGACACTGAGAATAAAACTGGCCACTCTACAAAAGGAGGCCTGGTGGCCTTTGACAGAGATCCAGACTTACCCATGCTGTACTTGGCCTTGCATTTTGTTCTTTTTAGTATTTCAAAAACCTGAAAGGAAATTAAAAACCAGAAGAACTTAACTTTATTTACCATGCTCCTGAAGAAAATATTCATTGAAATATTGCTCTTCTCTGCAGTCGCAATATTTAACCTTAACCAAATTCCTGGTGGTTTCTGTTAAAAAAAAATGGTTCTGACAGTTGACAGTTCGGAGAAGGACTGTCTATTCATCAACCCCTGGTAGAAAACTTCTGTGGACTTACTATTGAACTCCTGGTTCTGCTGTCAAAGAAGTCATCTTTATCTGAGAGGTCAAACCTGTTAATTAAAAACACAAACACACACATACTTGTTACTGTCTGTTAAAGGTCAGACATCTTAATATTGTGTATACCACAGTATTAGTACAGTTTGAAAATAACTTCATGGTGCTTCCAGTCAGCCAGTTTTGGATCACTGTTAAGATACAGCCAAAGGAAATAAACATTTCCTGCCATGTTCCAACTAAATATCTTCCAGCAGTTCAATGGGCATATCTGGTAGACCTTTAATATGAAAATCCAGGGTTCTACAGAACCTGTATATATTTTTGCAATGCTACTCATTTGCATAAAATGTGCCACTTTTGCCAAGTGTATGCATGTTACCTCATTTAAATATGTGCAAATAGAACAGGAGTACAGAAATGCTGTTTGATTGGCAGCGCAGATAGGGGTGCATTTCACCCTTTGCAGATGAATTGTGTGGTTTCTTTGGACAAAACCTTCACTGCAGGTGGCCTCTTTACTGTTGTGTGGCCGGTACACCCATGTTAGGCTACAAGGGTCCAACCTTTTTCTATCAAAGTGTAAACGGTGCACTTACAGGTGTTGTTTTTCCCTGGAAAAAGTGTGTGACAGGTGTTTGAAGTTCTTGGGTTGATGCTCCTCAACATGAGGGTGGAGAGGTTCCACAACTTTGCTGACCAGGGAGCTGATCTTCTCCACAACACCACTCAACTGCTTGACTTCATACACCTAGAAATCCCCACAACACACACACACACACACACACACACAGATTAGCTCTACTCGGCTTAACGGCATGCTTGTGGAGGTTAGGTAACAGCAACTTATTATGGTTTTCACCAAAACAAGTACATATGTATTCAGGCGATTCCTATACTGTATATAAACTTCACTGCTCACCAGGGCAGGAATTTCAGAGGGGCATGATGGCTGTTTTCTGTAATATTCTTGGGTTTTCATTTTGTTATTGTGTTTTTATTAAATGTTGTGTTTTGCATCTCAGTGCCACCATTTATAGGCCCACTTAATGGATGTAAGTATATTGCTGTCATTTTTGGACAGAATTGACTGTGAAAACGATGGCTTGCCCTAATTTACTGCACAGTCACTGCGATCACCAAAGCTCCAGTTGTTCACAGCAACAATGCAATTTGAAACAGGCTCTTTTAACATTGCACACATACAGAGACAGTAACAAAGTTGGGTTACTCAAATAGCATTAGAAGAAAAATGGCTTCTTCATTCTTTACCCAGAGCAAAAGACGGAGACATGAGTTACTACCTTCTTGGTGGGCATCTTTAGCTTCATTAACTCGGCCTCTCGACAAAGAATGTTCCAGGGAGCGTGAATCTTCACAAAGCCCACCCCTGCAATCTTGGTCTAAGAGACATACAACAAACAAATATGACTCAGTTGTATACAACTATCATGTTTTGATGTCATTATGAATACAAAACAGAAACTTAGACTAGAATGTTGCATGTCAAGAAAATGACATACCAGGTGGGGCGAGCAAAAACCTACGTACACTGTGGACAACCCTCTAGGCCAGCGATTCCCAAAGTGTGGTGCACCTACCCCTTGGAGTGCTTTAGGTGCCTCTAGGGGGTGCGTGAGAGGAAAGATGTAATGGTGTAATAACTACACCAATACTTTTTAGTGGAAGTTTTCATGAAATAAAAACCTAAAATTGAAAACTTTGCTTTATAAATTTTAAATTAAAAACTTACATTTTAATAAATGAATAAATGTACCCAAAATGCACTTCAGTTCCTACCAGTCAGCCTGTCTTTAGGTAACGTACGTGTAGCGTAACATTGCTAGCTTTAACGTTACCTATATAGACCTACTAGCTGAAATAGTTTATTACGCAAATATGCACAACTGACTAACAACAGGGAAACTGTCAGGTGGAACATCTAAAGTTATAAGTCATGAAAGAGGAGCGAGAAAGAGAGAGAGTGAGGAATCGGAGGCAAGAGAAACAGAGAGATGCATTAGGCCGGAAGGACCTGGACCGGAGAGCACAGGCAAATCAAGAGGACATATGCTCATCATCCAGGCAAGTAGGGAAAAGAGGCAACAAGAGTGAGCATCAGACTGGAAGAAAACAAAGGGAATATGATGAAACTTATTTGGGTCTGGGCTTCACTTTCTTGCAATGCAGATTGTCCAAAACCACAGTGGGTGGTGTGCAGTGAGGTTCTGCCTCAACAGTTGTATGAAGCCCTCTTATCTACGTCGCCACCTGAACACAAAGCATGCCAATGTAAGTCAAAAGCCCCTTACTTTAATTTGGCCATAAAAAGAAAAGATCAAAAACAAATTGTGGGTGCATCAACCCAGTCAGGATGAGGAAGGGGTTGCGTTGCCTAAAACGTTTGGAACCGCTGCTCTAGGCAATCTGGACCATGACTGGATAAAGTTCTACAGAGTCAAACTTCCTTTTGTGCCACATTCACTGCGAATATTGTCAGAGCCACATAATTTGAAATACTTCAATTAAAGCCGGCACAGAACATCATGCCAGGGGAGACTGAAAATCAGTGGTGGTACACAAGAGCTATTGGGCTGGGTAGGTGGGCGTCATTCAGCAGTCTTAATTCTACTTTATGTTGAGGACATGTAAATTGTCACATCATATTGCAAAATGTGACACAGCAGTGTTTGTACCAAAGTAGAGTTAGAATACTGAGTTAAAACCAACCAGTCTGATGTGTGTAGAGATGTGTGTGTTTATTTAGTAGCAGCCTGGTGTCATCTGCATATAAGCACCTAATGGTAGCAGATTTATTAACATGCGTCCTGCTGCCTTCAGACAGCTGCAGGGATTTAATGACCTGAAGGAGAAGTTTTTTGTTTTTTTTAAGTATATAGTATAATAAATATAAGCAGCTGCAGATAACAGATACTATAAGGATCACCCATATTAATGTATGAATAAATGCAGACTAATTTACAAGCATTCCTGCTTTTTCCACATTTAAAGTTATTTTTGCCAATTTAAATGCACCTGCTGGTTGGAAAGAGTGACGATGGTCTCAAGTCAGGTCTCAGTCCAGAGATGTCAATTATCTGTGCCAGATAGCCGCAATTCCACAAATGCCAGGAGCTCAGCCTCAAGTCCCGTCAAGTGAAGCAAAGGGTCCCGACCACGCACGTTGAAAAATTACGCCAAAGGGGTAGCCAGAGCGTCAAATATCGCCATGGATTGCATTGGAATTAGTTAAAAGCCCCCTGCAATGGACTGAGACACTAAAAGAGACATTTTGCGCCAGTAACTAACACCAAAGGCAACGGACCAAGCGTCGGTTTTTGATGCACTGGGAGTGAGACTGTGTTGGACCAGGGTTCAACCCGTGTTGACTGGCTTGGTTTGAATTGACAAAAGAAGGGTTGATCAAGGGTCAGATAACCCTGGTCCGACCCTGGTTATTGGTGATGCTATTCAGAGACCTCCACGTTTCACCTATTAAAGGGAATGAGAGGAGCTGATGTGATTGGACATCTCTGAAATTTGTATCAACCAGCTGATTTTGTATACCTCCTAATAATAATGTATTCAGCCTCTCTAAGCATTACATTGGACTCAGCATAGTTTGTGCTACCACCGATAGGCACCAAAATATCATAGAAGAGTTGCTCACATGTGTGTGTGTTTGCAATGGGAGTTTGTGTTTGTCCTTGAGCACAGTTTCAGGAAAATAGGAATCAAGCCATTCTATGTGGTACTTGCAACCTCAGGTCAGCCATTGCAATTCACTGCTGTGGAGAGCCGTATTTTCTATTTATATGTTGGCATCAGGACACCTAATACATAGACAGAATATCAGTTTACACTTTTACACGCCTGATACACAGATATATCCCAGCTGCAACCCTGCAAATAGTTTTATAAAAATTGGCTGCCTCCTTAATTGTTGAAGGACACATCCAAACAAAATGTTACTAGTAAAAAGGCTACTTGTAATAAAACAGCTTCACAAGTAGTAAAGTACCAGTGGATCCTTTGGTAACATATTCCGACAGTCTACGATTAATCTTCTGATCCACTTCCTTAATACATTGCTTGCTAAAACAAGAGAGGAAAGACAGAGGAGAGAGTGCAGCAGGAGGAGAGATGAGAGCAGTAGAGGGAACAAGAGAAGATGGAAGAGGAGAGGAAAAGAGAGAGTAGAGGAAAAAGGAGAGGAGAGCTTTACAAAAAACATCTAAACACAGGAAGTCTGGATGGGACCCAAATTGGCCTGAAATAGCAGTGTATAATTCCAGTTTCATGGAAAATTACTTTTTAAACTGTATGCATTGTGACCTATGATGCACAACCCCACTTTCTTCTTTTTTTCTATTTTCCCTTTTATCCTTTCTCTGATTAGCTTACATCTGATTTGCTCCTTGATATCATAGCCATACAGGGCCTTTTGTCATTGCTCTGCTATGTCAGTCTTTAGCTGAGCTTGTAGTCATCCGAGGTTAAAAAGTACCTTCGCATAGTGTAATCATTTGGCTTGCACTGCCAATCAATGGTGAGAACATGCTTTTTTTTTCACAACAGACCACAACACCCAACATCACAGCTGGGTACAAGAGACTTCAACCCTCCAGAGGCCAGTGCAACTTAGTTTTTTCCTCCTTCGAAAATCCTGTGTGGAGTTACTAAGCAACAGTGATTATGTTTAGCTACATGTACACTAATATTCCACTATTATTCCAAATATGACAATATTCCTAATTAGATACGGGTCATGTAAACAGCATATTCCGGTTGGATATCCCAAATAAGGCCTTTTGTCGATTATAGCATTTTGAGATTAGGACACGTGGGATATGCAGGTGTTATTGCGATTTTAGAAGCATTCTTTGGACATGTGCATTCGGAATATGCATCTCAATCTGGGTTTTTATTGCAGTGTACAGGCTGGTTTAGGCCTCTTGCCTGTTTACAGCTTAAGGCTGCAGTAGAGATGCATGTCCAAAAGACCACATCTATGGTTGGAAAAAGAAACACACCTACCTAGGGCAAGTACTGTTTTTTTCAACCTGGACCCTATTTTCCTATGTTTTTGTGTCTAATGGCGTTTTTCCATTACATGGTACCTGCTCGACTTGCCTCGCCTCGACTCAACTCGACACACTGTGCGTCCGCTTTCCATTGCAGATTTTAGTACCGCCTCAGCGTGGCTGGTCGTCTTATATGCCGGCTCGCAATACTTAAATATCAATAGATTTTTGAATATGAGCAGACAATGCAACACCAACCAAGAACGTCGTTGAAGGAATGAAGGAGGGAGGCTGTGTTCGCACGGTCGAACAAGTGGAAAACTTCTATCCTAATATCCTATTTTGCCCAGTTGCATGTTAATAGTAATATTGGTGGAATATTATTCCATTATTATTATTATAAAATTATATATTATTATTATTTAACATGTAAACAGCTTAGTCAGAATATTGTCTTTTTCAGAATAGGGGCAAAACCAGAATGTGTTTGCATGTAAACAAGGTCAGTGTTTCCTACTTTGCTACATTGACTTGTGCTAAATGTGTGACCTTTGCAAATGGAATGTCTTTCATGCAGAAACATTCTGTACAGTAGTTTCCAAATACTATCATAAATAGATTTTAGGTGGCGTTGAGAGTGTGTCTGGAAAGAATAAATGGATAAATATGTAAACTCACATCCTCATCTTTCTCCAGCTCCAGCCCCATGTCTCTCAGTTTCCCCTCAAACTCCTTCCTCCTGAACATCTTGTGATCCTCCTGACCATTGAAGGTCTCTCCGGGACAGCCCAGCTCCACGTCAGCCACCGGTGATGATGGCAGGGACGACGCGCCTCTCGCCCTTTGTGCTTGTTGATGTCGGAAATGTTCACCAAAGCTCTGGGGGCCCCGGCGTAGGCTGCGGGCGACAGCATTTTCAGTGAGCAGGTGCGATGACTGTCGGCCGGAGCGGCCCCCGGCCGGCTTCTTCACATGGTAGGTGAGGATGTAGTCGACCCGCCGCTGACCGTCCTCGAAGTAGAGGCCGTGCTGGCAGAGGGTGTTTTCCTCGGGGGTTAGAGCCTTCAGCAGCTGCAGCATGCACATGGGGACAGACAGGGAGGAGGGAGGAAGATGTTTTTTTGTGAGCAGTTTTGTATCTCTTATGTTTCTTGGATGTAGTCCTAGCTTTCGTTGAGACCCAACAGTTATTTTAACCATCTTGTATCATTGTATTTCATCTCATTTAAGAATCCACCAGTACTATTATTTATTTTCACTCATTAACACACATGTTGCATTAGCCTACAACATTTTGGTAGGATCATAGAAATTTGATAAAAATGTATTTATTTTAAATTTATTTCATTGGTAATATTTCAGTTTGCATGTCAAAGGAAAACAAGCTGCCCCTGTGTTACTCAATAGGTCACCAGGAGTTCCCTGGGCAGATGCCCTGAAACCTCGACTGTCCCAGGCCGGACAAGTTAGAGGTGAAACACTTTAGCAATGAGTCACTTAGCCAAATTAAGCTTTGTTAATACCAAGCTGTCATCTCCTGTATGAAAGGGCTACTGCATATATAAAAATCATCCCGCAAGATTTTCCAGTCTCCTACCTAGTAAGTAAGTAAGTAAAAACTTTTCATCAAGGACAACTAGCAAGAGACAGCAGATAGAGACTCTTTTAAATGAAGGGTTGATACGACAGCATCTGTCCACTGGTGTAATCAAATAAATACATTTGAACACTAACTAGATGGGGAATGACATCCAACAAAAGTTTCAGACTCAAACCAGGGACCCTAGGTCACCCGGGGCGGCTGTGTCTCAGGTGGTAGAGCGATTGCCTTCCAATCAAAAGGTTGGTGGTTCAATCCTTGGGCCTGCAGTTCCATGTAGAAGTGTGCTTGGGCAAGACACTGAACCCTGAATTGCCGATGCTGCGCCATCGGAGTGTAACTGTGTGTGAATATTTATCTGATGAGCAGGTGGCACCTTGTATGGCAGCCACAGTGTATGAATGTATAAATACAGTCCATTTACATTTACCAGGGTGGCTTGATAATTAAATAGCTTTCATCACATGTGTGTAAAAATCAAGTCTAAGATATACTGTTCTTGTTCAGATATAGAGGCTTAGTTTGCAGCAATTGTTTATAGTATTATTGAGCAATATTCTACAACAAAATCCATGAATGTGCCTACATAGCCCACACATCAAACATTTTATTCACATTACAACATTACATCTTAATGTCTTTGGTGTAATATACTCTATGCTACGGGTGTCAAAACTACGGCCCGCGTGGCCAGGTGCAGCCCAACATCTTATTTCAATACTCACATGTAATTCACTCAGATGTTTGCTGGAGTGTTTTTTATTTTTATTTTTTTATTTAACCAGGGAAGAGAATCACATTGAGATTGTAATCTCAATGTGATTCTGCCAAGAAGGCAGCACATAGAGGATACACTTGAACAGACAACAAATAACGGGGCCAGGGATGGACAGGAATAAGAAATAAAAACAGAAAATCACATTTTAAAAACAAGCACAGACATGTTGATATATTTGATTTAGGTAGGACTTGAATTCAGTATGTGAAATAAAAACCTGCAGTTTTAGCTGATTTTGCAACTCATTCCATGAAGTTGGAGCACTGTAACTAAAAGCAGTTTTGCCAAACTCTGTTTTAGTTTGTGGAACATCATACAGTATGTATCTACTTGATCTTAGATTGTATTCAGAGCTACTAGGTGCTAAAAGTATAGTTAAATATGAAGGAGTGTGTCCAGTTATTGATTTGTACACAAAGGTCAACCAATGTTTGAGCCTTCTTGAGCCTTCTTGTTCTACCCTGTGAGATCTGAAACTGAAATGCCTGAGTGCTTGTCAGACCTTCTTTTTTGAGTTTGCTGTGTAGTTTTGTATCTCCCTGGCCATCTGAACACTGAACACATTAAACAAAAGCTTGCAAGGGTGGGTTGTTCAAATAAAACAGGTAGTTGTGAGGCGGCAATGCTGCACACAGCTTTGCAGGAACTCCAGTTTTACAAAAGCCAACATTTCTGTGAAAAAATATGTGACTGTGCTCACAGCACTGATTACAAAATTTAACCAGCACTTTAAAGATGTTGCTGCCACTAAGAAGACCATTAAAGAGCCCTATTGTACTCCTTTACAGCATCATATTTGTACTCGTGGGGTTTACCAAAATAGGTTAACATGCTTTGATGTTCAAAAAACACATTATGTTTCCAATACTGCCCATCGCTGCAGCTTCTCTGTCTGAAACACTCTGTCTGAGCTCTTGGCCCGCCTTCCTGAAAAGCACAGTCTTCTCTGATTGGTCAGCTGGCCCACTCCATTGTGCCACTGGGCGGGCTGTGCTTGCTCAATGCAGCACCTATGGGCAGCACATATGAAAAACTGGGCCGGAGTTCTCAATCAGGGACATCACTAACTGAGGAATTTCAAACAGGAATGTGGGGGAGGCGTTTCAGGTTGAGAAAAAGTGCTGTCTGTGGGAGATGGGAACAATTCAAAAAAGCAAAATAGGGGCTCTTTAACCTGTTCTCAAACCTGCATTCAGTTGGAGCTTATTGAAATGCACAGTAATGAGACTCTCCAGTGCTTTATAGAAAATTCTATTGGAGACATAAATAGCTTGAGCTGTGTCGTGACATGAGCCTTCGATATCTCTCCGTGAGATGTACTTCTGGCTGCAGATCTGAACGGAAGGTGTCTACAGATCAAACTACACAGAGAACACGCAACCATATTTGAAGGGGAACTTCACCCAATTTACAGTTGAAGACACTTGAATCAGTTTACTAGTCCCGGGTCGGGTTGGGTTCCAATAGCTGGAGCAGCAGCCGGGGGAATGACTGTAATGGCACTTTCGACCTACATATGATATAGTTGAGACACCACAACCATCCAAAGTCCGTTTAAAGGCAAAGTTTCAGGCTGTGTGCATTTCTCTGTGGATTGAGCGTTTTGATACTTTCATAGTGTTTATGGAGCACCTCGACCTGCTTTATAATAAAAAGTAACTTTTTTACAATATGGGACCTTTAACAGAAAGTCTGTGTTATAAACAAAGAGTTTGAAAGACATGGTTTAGAGGGTGTAATTTAAAAATGCTATTGGTTGTATTATGGGAAATGTAGGATCCAGGGTTTTTAGGCTTTGATCCATAATAAAGTAGGTACTAAAAGTCAAGATGCATGTATATTGGACTCTGCTGCTTTAATTTTGATCATTCGCTTATCTTATTTTGTCTCTTGTGAGTAACCTGACTCTGTGAAGTGCAAAAATAAACCACTGGAAAACTGATCTCATCCTCACTACATGGCCATGATTCTGAGAGTAGCTCTGACACCTCAGTTACTTAGGTGTGCTAAATTCTCAGAGCCTCCGCTCAAACCTTCGAGATTAGCACTAAATAGGGTTGATTATTGTATTGTATTTCATTTTAGTCCAAGTTTCAGTATTGGTACCAAAACGATTTTTTTATGCCTTACATAGGAAAAACCTACAAAACTCTTTATTTTTATTTAACTAAAGGAAGTTAAATGTTAAATATGTGAACACAAGCAGTTACAATTTCATCAAAACATAAGATTATAACTCTGACGGTACATTCTATGCCAGCTTTTCAAACAACCCTGACCGAGATAAACTATTTGGATCGGTGGATATTTAGCAGTAGGTTAGTCCACATCCATCACGTTCCACTTCCGGTGCTACCGGAAATTCCACCAGATGCACCTCTTTTCAGCGGTTGGTTACCTGCTCCTCAGATCTCTGCAGGGTAAATCCAGACAGCTAGTTAAACTATCTGTCCAATCTGAGTTTTCTGTTGCACGACTAAAACAAATTTTGACGTACATGTTCCACCAAAACACGTTCCTTCCTGAGGCTATTTAATAGAGGCGCCGTGGCTCCGTCCATGACGATTGTGACTGGTTTAAATAAATGCCTATAAACCAGAGCATGTTTTTCTCCCATCACGGTAAGCTGTGTGGACTAGCCAGACCTTCCTCTGCAGCGCTGTGGAGGAAGGTCTGGCAATGTGAGACTAGCAGTAGGCCGACGTGCCTGTGCACCTATCATATGTTTGGAAGTGAAAATAGCAGTGTTATATATAAAATTAGCAACTGAAAACATCTGTCAGCTGTCAGGCAGCGTACAGGACACAGGAACAGGACACTGATCATGGAGTCACACCTGCAGCACCGGAGAACCTTCCACTGCAAATACCAGGTAGCACAGTCAGATCTTCAGCAACTCAAATGAAGCATAGTGTAAAATCTGGCAGGTCACGGAGTCAAGCTCAGCTGCAGCTATTATCTCAGCTCATAGCTGACAGTTCCTAAGCCAGCACACCAGCTGATGTCTCAACTGATTTACAAAGAATATGTTTACGGCATTTCCTCTCTAACTGGGATGTTTTGGGAACGATTGGTGGGATTGCTGTGTACGAAATACACATGGCGATACACTGGTAAGAGCCAATGAGGTTTAACCATGTATCCAGCTACGTACAGCTTACATTACTGTATTGGCGGTGCCACCCCGTGCCCCCCTTCTGGCCCTGCCCCTGCGTACATACAAGTTAAGAAAAAATTTGTGTGTAGGTTTGTTTCATGAAGGAGGCCCTATCTCTCGCCGTTCTAATCCAGCTCTTCTTTAATGAGCTCTCTGCTGCCCGGACCACCAGAGAAGAGTCGTACATTAGCTGCAGTTGAGTGCAGTGGGAGTTCCCCCGTCGATATGTACGTTGAACTTTCTTTTGATCTTCCTCATGAGTTGGGTTAGCAGTGATGGTGCATGGGTGACAGATCATCAATGCTGTGCAATGAATCAGGTATTATATGACTTTAGGATTACAAGGCTGTGTTTGTGAGCAAAAAGGGCAGCGGGAATCCTAAATGTATCCTCGTTGTCCTAAATGTTTTGTTCTTATTTGTACTGCCTGTGTCGTAATCATGAATCAATAAAGTCTGAATCTGTGTGTGAAATATTTAAACAGAAGACTTCATGTTTAGTTTTTTTTGACTGCATCATTCCATAAACAGAATTTTTTTTATCTAATGTTATGTTTCATTGATATGTTTAAATGCAGCCTGACATATTTTGTATCTTTGGAAACGTTTTCCTCTACTCACAAGTTCTGTGAGTTCGAACAATATGAGTGTGTTTTGACTGACACAACAGGTCAGTGAGGTTTAAAGATTCACGTCAAGTCATTTATGTATTGTAAAACTAACAAATGTGTTTGCTCTTACCTTAAAATAATCTACATGTTTGACAGGGGGATTTTTGTCCTCAAAATTACAATATCCTTCCTGTAATAGTGTTACCTGTAACAAGTATCTGCAGTACTGTCTACATCTCTGAACAGACTTCATTCAGTAGCTTCAGTTTTTCTTGTGTGTTCTTCTCTTTTCACTCCAACGCTGTCAGTCTCTGTCAGCGCTGATTCAAGATTCAAGATTTGTATTTGCAATTTGTGCATACACTAAACAGTCCAGGCACATAAGAATCCTTGTGCATGCTGTTTGAGTCAAGTAAAGATAGTAAAGGGCAAAGAAAAGCTCACCGACTAAAATAGAAAAAGAGTATAGGCTACAAGATAAATAAATCAAAATAAAATGAGACAACAAAAAAAAACGTAGATAGTGTACAAAGAGTGCAACAAAAGTATTAGAAATTATGAATACTGCAACTGGAGGATACAACTATGGGGAGGATATTGCATTTGTCACGAGAATAAATATTGCTAATATTGCTCAGTAGTTGACAGTAGAGTGAAGTAGTGAGGATTATAGCACATTTTATCACAGTGAATTGTTCAGTATTTTATTATATGTTTTTGCCATCAGTCTGACTGTGGCAGGGAACTAACTCTGTTAGTCTCATTTGGAGACACTCACCTTAAACTTGCCGTGGAAGATGACATCTTGTAGAAAATGTGGAGCCTGTTGGTCAGAACTAGAGGTGGGAGACACTTCTGCTTCCTCTGTCATTGTCCAGTCCCGGCAGGTAAAAGGCAGAGATGAAGTGATGTGGTGAAGACTTGTTTCCAAACAGAATATGTCTGATTTGTCTCTCTGTCTGGGTTTCTCCTGTTTGAAATGTTACATGAAAGTATCTGGCTTTCTCCCCTGCCTCTCCTATTATTTTCTTGTGACTTGCCACTTTTTCTGTAGCTTTTGCTCCCTTTAAAGCTATGTGTGGAGCTCTGTGTCTGTGTCAATGTGGAGTGGCCGGAGCAAGCCTGCAGCCTTGTTACTTGAGAAGCCGTCCGTGAGCCAAGATCTAAACTTAGACAACGATAAAACTCTGATGAACGCAAGGCGCCCTCTCTCACTCTCTCAGTCTCTACTCAACTGTAATCACGACACAAGATCAGCCGCCCCAACACACAGCCAACATCTCTCTCTCTCTCTCTCTCTCTCTCTCTCTCTCTCTCTCTCTCTCTCTGCCAACGGCTACTAATCAAATGTGATGCATTCCATGTAAAACAAATGACAACATGGCACCCAAACTGAAAACATTCCCAAACAACACTCTCGTAAGTCAACAGAAGTGTATGTGTGTGTGTGTGTGTGTGTGTGTGTGTGTGTGCGTCCGTGCATGTGTATTACTCAGTGGTGAAAGAAGTATTCAGATCCTTTACTTAACTAAAAGTACTAATACCACACTGTAGAAATACTCTGTTACCAGTAAAAGTCCTGCATTAAACATTTGACTTAAGTAAAAGTATTTAAGTATCATCAGGAAAATGTAGTTAAAGTATTAAAAGTAAAGATCAATCCTCCATTGTAGAAAGTGTAAAGGATCCAACATGTTGTGTGTTTAATGGTCTGATCATCTCAGCTGGACTTGTAGCCGTTATGTTGTTGGCTAGTTTACTTTAGAATCAAACATCAGATTTTATAAACTACATGTGTTTTGTGTGCAGAAATCTTAATGTGTAAAGTAACTAGTAACTAAAGCTGTAACAGATGAATGTAGTGGAGTAACTAAAGTAACTAGTAACTAAAGCTGTAACAGATGAATGTAGTGGAGTAACTAAAGTAACTAGTAACTAAAGCTGTAACAGATGAATGTAGTGGAGTAACTAAAGTAACTAGTAACTAAAGCTGGAACAGATGAATGTAGTGGAGTAAAAAGTACAATATTTCTCTCTGAAATGTAGCGGAGTAGAAGTAGAAAGTGGCATGAAAAGAAAAGACTCAAGTAAAGTACAAGTACCTCAACATTTGGACTTAGGTACAGTACTTGAGTAAACTATTTGCTTTCTTTAAGTTTACTTTAAACTCTGGTTGCATCGAGCAACATTAACTGGAACCTCTGAGCAATGTTACACGCTGAAACTGGCAAGCTATGAAGAAAGTTTTGGATGGTGCAACAAGGCAGGCCTGCTTGGTTCTTTCAGGGAATGATTGTAAAGATTTACAAAGAAAACGTTTACAGCATTTACTCTCTAACTGGGATGTTTTGGGACCTATTGGTAGGGATTCGCTATGGACAAAATACCTCAAAATACCTTCCTGCACATCGGCGTTACTGGTGGGATGCCAGCCAACGCGGCTGTGCAGTTTACTTTTGGTCTTGATCCTATACACACAGTGTTATGAATGAGGCCCCAGGACAGTGAAATTAGGCCTGTAACAATTAAATTGTGTAATTGCAATATTTCTTTAGTAATAAACCACAATTATTTGCTAACATTAGCTAAGGTCCTAAGGGGTATGACTGTTGATGGGTTTGTCAATATGTTCATTTAAGAAAACAATACAATGTTTTATGAAAAAAAGAGGTGTGTTTTATTTCATAAGCTGTGTACCTGTGTTCAACTAAAGGAGACAATTATTTTGTTATGGTTCTCTTCATATTTGTTAGGTAGTTTTTTCTGTGGCTGTTGGTCCTTACATGTCTGAATTCGCTGCCTTATCATGTGGGGTGCCCCAGGGTTCGGTTCTGGGACAGATTTTATTCTCCATTTATATGCTTCCTTTTGGACACATTATCAGTAAAGGTATTTCATAACACAGCAATGCGGATGACATAGTTTGCCACATGTTTTAAGAGTGACGGCCTCTGTTGAAATCTTCGAAAAGCAGCTAAAGATGCATCTTTTCAGTCAGGCGTTCGTTTAGCTACATTGTTGACTATATTACTATGTGTCTTGATTGATTATCGATTATCGATTTGATTTAATGCACTTATTGATTTTGCCTCTGCGGCACTTTGTGACTCTGTCTGTGATAAGTGCTATATAAAGAAACTGGATTTATTTACTTAATTGCAATTATTTCTGAGACAATTTGTTATACAGTAACATTTGGAATTGTTACAGGTCTAAGTGAAATATAATGAAAAAGTCTAGTTAGAACTACAGCATGGATATTCCTCAACCAAAAATGAATCAAAATGATGGTGAATATATTAAGTGCTGTTTCCTAGGACCAGAAACATTTTGGTCTATATTTATTAGATCACATAACAAGAAATCCAAATGATGATAATCATTTCTCCTGTACTCTACATTGCATATGGAATGTACTGTATAAGAAAGAAAGATTGACAGATCCAGGATATGTTTCTGGGGATGAAGGGATGTTCTTTCTTACTGTGGGAAGGATCACACTGCTATGATACATAACACTCTGGAAAATAGACTAAATACAATATGAGTGATTGACTTATGTTAGCTTTTAAAAGTGGAGCCCAGGAAACATCAAGTATATTAAAAAGGCGACCAAAACATAAAGCTTGAAAGTTCATTTTGTGTAGAAATTCCTCTATGAAGCCGTTCCAGGAAACTGTCCTTTCTTCCATGATTTGTTTACTTTGTGAGAACTGAAATCCAGAAACTTTCTGTACAACCTCTTATTCCTGACACTTCAGTCCCCAAAAGCTTATGTAACACAGCAGCAACATCCGCACTCGGGTGTATTTTTAGACTTTTAAGAGTAAAAAAAATACACAGAGAGTCGAGGCAGAGGAAAGCAGGGACCTTGTAGAGCACATGCCGTCAAACTCCCGGGGGAGTCCATGTGTCTGACTCGATGCTGGGAGCAAGATGTAGGGGTCAAAGGTCAGTTCTCACAGGAAACAGAAGGAAGTGGTGTTTGTGTTCACATACTGTAACTCAGCTTTTTCAACAACAATGGCCACAGCTTTGGGTACACCAGTCAAATTAAGTTAATGAACCACTTGTGTTGTCCTCAGGTCAAATTTGACCCGTTTTAAAAGTTTTCTATATCAGAAATATGTGTTTCTTTCAACCAAATTGCCCAAAAATATTATGCAAGCATGGATGCACGTCGTATCGGTTCCATACAACGTTCTTCGCAGGTACAATTAATGATTACTTTCATTATTTATAGGCATACCCCCATCTCTAACCTCAAATTTCTAGATTCTGTTTACCATTCAGCTCTTAGATTTATAACTTGGGACCCATATGGCACTCATCACTGTGTTTTATATCAGAGGGAAGGATGGCCCTTCCTCTCTGTCAGACAAGATCAGCACTTTTACCTATTTATCTTTAAGGGAGTGTTACAAAAATTGCCCCCCTACCTGTGATCACTCCTTGGCCAAAGACACCATACTCAAAACACTCGCTCTCAGGATTGGCGTACACTTTCTGTCCCTCCCTTTCTGTTAAAAGTAATCTTGGAAAGACAGTAATCTAAAATTGGATGCACTAATACCAATTGGTCGATTCAAAATTTTGAATAGAGACCTCATTCATTTGGCGATACACTGGTAAGAGCTAATGGCATTTAACCATGTATTTAGTTAATTTAAATAGCTCACGTTACTGTATTGTGTTATTGTAACAGTTAACTTAAAGGTGCAGTAGGTAAGACTTATAAAACTAACTTTCTGTCATATCTGCTGAAACTGACCCTATGTTCCAGTAGAACTACATGAAGCAGGTAATAAAAAAATAAATCCAACTCCTCTGGCTCCACCTACAGCCTGTAGTGAGATTTGCAAAAATCCACAGCTCCCTGTTCAGATACACTAATCAGGGCCAGGGGGGGTGTCTAACTGTGTGTCAATCACTGCTCATGCACGCGCATTCATTCTCCCTTGTGGGGGGAGGGGCTGAGGAGACCGTTTGGACTTTAGCAGAAAGGGGGGGAGGTACTGAGAATTTGTTCACAATCCTACCTACAGCACCTTTAATTTAATATGTGGTGTTGCAAATATTCCACAAAAACAAGTTCCTTCCCAAGACTATTTTGCAGAGCCACCGTCGCTGCGTCCGAAGCTATGTGCCACCCACGACTTTGATTGGTTCAAAGAAATGCAAACAACCCAGAGAGTTTTTTTCTCCTTTGCTTGAATGTATGTGTGTACTAGCCAGACCTTCCTCCACAGCGCTGTGGAGATAGAGCTGATAATTTTAGACTACAGAGAAACTGACGCAATATTTTGCAAAAAGTATCAAAAGTCGAAAGACTCGATACACTTACACATATCAAGTTGAAGGAACCAATACCGTGAAAAGAGTCAGTCTGTCCATCAATACAGAGCAAAACCTGAAAGAGGCAGTGATGCAACATTGTGGATGCCCAACTGCCATAAAGCTTCAAAGAAGAAGAAGAAGAAGAAGAAGAAGCAGCAGCTCAAGGAAACCCATCTGAGTAAGCATCCGGTCAGGAATAGAGCTGCTCAGCAGCTGGGGAGTAGTCGGTGTTGTCGGTTCCGGGGTCTGGCTGGTTTGATGAGTTGATGGAACAAGTGGAGAATAGATGGGTCCTGTTTGATCAGGTGAGTAGGTCTTGAAACCATTTAATTTTTGAGTACTTTCACCTACCAAAATAGTACACTTGTTTTAAAAATAAATAATAAAAAGTCTTTTATTATCTGTTTTTATTCTACTTATTTATGTATCTGTATTTTATGGATCATTTTTTAATAATCTACAGTTTATGTACTCTTTAGTCACCGTTTACAGCTTTTATTAATATAATAAGGCAGCCTATCTTTTGGTTTTTATCGATTTAGGGGTGGGTGGGTGAATGGGGCTGGGGAGGGGGAATATTGTGTTATGTGTGTATATCTGTGTGTGTGTGTGTGTATTGTATATATTGTATGAAGCACTTTGTGCTACATTGACATGCATGAAAAGTGCTATATAAACAAAGATTAAGTGATTGATTGAAAAATACTTGAAGTATCAGCAGTACAATTTTGCAATGGTACAAAAGACAAAGGCTACTGATTTTGAATGTGTCGTCTATTACCAATATATTTTGAAGAAAACAAACTTGTGCAATTTAACATCATTTTAGTGCATTCTGGAAATATGAAAAAAGTATACTAGGTATATTTTCTAAAAGCATTTGAGTATGCTTTCATGTGCTGAAAATAAGCACACTTTGTATTCAATTACAATCATTTCAAGTGAACTAAATACGTTAAAGTTGTATTTTAGATATACCTTAATATATTGAAATTATATTTGGTGGATATTTTTACAAAAATAGCACATTATCCTATAAGTAAATGAAGTATCAATATACATGTCATCATACAAACTGTCCACAATTGCTTGTTTTTACATGTCAAATATTTCAAAATGATCTGCAAAATTGTCTGATTTTAAAACATTTTTACCATCTTCATAAAGTTTGAAACATTCAATCAACAAATCAGTTATTTATTTTAACTATTCAAAGTTACAGTTATTAAAGCTGCCAAAATGAAAAAAAAGTGTACTTAGCCAAGTTAAGCTGAACATTTCTTACACTTGCATACAAAATTGACATTTCTGACTGCAGCACGAGTTAATGACTACATATATGTTGTGCATTATTTCTCCATAATTCACCCTGGAAAAAAATGGTACAAAAAACGAAATAAAAAAACTATAACAAATTAAATAAAAATGGGTGAAATGTATTTCTGTACGGCGTTGTTTGTACTGATGGACACATTGGTTGGCAGAGCTTACCTAAGAGCACTTATTCATACAAACACAAACCAAGATCTTTTAGTGCTCTGTTGTTTTTGCCCTTCTTTTCATTGCATGATCTCAGAATGACTTGCTGCAGTGAACACACCCCAAACAGAATGAGTAAGCAATAAATAAGCAAAGTGAGTGACTCTGGGTGAGTGCGGGAAGTGAGAGACCATTAACAGTGCAGCTGCTCCCATTGAAAAGCAAACTGAAAGCTTCTGGCAACATGAGTCATGACCTGATATCAAGTGTTATCTGACATCATCATCATCTTTGAGAGGCTATGGCCCTCATTTATCAACCTAACGTAGAAACCAGCGCAGATATGAGCGCAGAAATCATCTTACGACAGGCTTCACGTGTAATTCATGAAACGTTCGTATCACCACCATCAGAGTGTAAGACTGGTCGTACATTGATAAATGCAGCGGCTGGAAATGATTGTAATTTAAATATCACGCCCCTATATATTGTCGGTTTTGAGGCCTCGCCCCTACAATTTACGACATGGAGATACGTAATCCAGCTAAGAAGCGGCACTTTTCAGAGGTGGAGATTGAAACCCTGATATCTCAGGTTCATTTGCACTTACGTTTGTAGATTTGGCAGCCTGAAAACTGGTATTAAAGGCTGTAGAAAGAATGGGGAATGGAAAGAGATCACTGATGCAGTGTTGCCGTGGTAAATCAGACTCCAGCTGAAGTTTATTTAATTTATAGGCCTTTATAGGCCTAGTCCTAATAGTAATATATAGGCTTATATTGCAATCTCTTAGGCCTATATGGTTTACCTATATTTAAATAAACACACAGTAGCGGAGTTTATGCAGTGTCTTTTATTTTACTTTTACTGTTTTTTTCATGAGTCAGAGCCAGGCAACAGCTGTGAGGGAGAGCGCGTGTCCTCTGCTCCCCTGTGCAGGACCACCACCCCGACCCTGTCTCCTGACAGCAGAGGGGCTGGAAAAACAAGCTGAAATATGTCGGTCAATGGCAGAAATAAATCGTTCACTTGTGGCCATTAAAACTTTAAAAGAGAAACGAAAACCTGAAGAATAAATAAAAACGTTGTGCATCGTCATGTTTCCTGTATTGAGTAGGCTATCATTGCCAAACATAACACTATACCTTTTAAAAGTGAGGAATAATATCCTGTCTCATTTGTATAGCCCCAGTTGGGGCTGTGCTGGATGGACTCTGCTCTCTGGGCATCGGGTCATATGGCTCCAGAACCCCACAGGCTAAAACAATGTTGCAGAATTTTTCTGGCGTGTATAGTAGGGTCCCCCCGCTGATGCAAGACCATGAGTCATCTGCCCTTAATCAATCCGATGGAGCGCTCCACCGTGGCCCGTGCGCGTACGTGTGCACTGTTGTACCGGCGAATAGAGGTCTTTTAAAAGAGCCAGATCTGCCATTGCTGATAAGTGATCAACTGATGGCTCTTTCTTCTGTTAAACTTTTTATATGCTGCACCGCAAGTCCACACTGACTCGAAAAATTGCGTACACAAGTTCAGACCAGAACTGAGATTTCATCGCAGCCTATGCTCACGTTCAAATGGATAAATCCCTTGCTTTGCGTAGGAATCGGCGTACACCCGTCCTACGCCTATTTTTGGTCATACGCACGTTTCATCAAACTTTTAGGCTTTTTTTTTACTATATTCAAATCCTATTCAGTTATTTATTATTAACGACATTACTGACAGCATATTATTGATTTTTATAGTTCGGCCCATGTCCCATCCACTAATCTCCAGCTCCTTCAGAAGCAGACTGTTGCACCCTCAGTGCAACAAGGAGCGCTACCACAGGTCCTTTATTCCTGCAGCAGTCAGAATCTTTAATACAGAGATCTTCAACAGGAGGTTCGGGGCCGCTAGGGGGTCCTCAGAGTTACTGCAGGGGGGTAAATACTTCACACATCTATAACGTGAGACAGGTGCATCAGAGGGGGATAAGTAGGTCAAAAGTTGTAGTGGGGGGTCCCTGCTCTGTCTATCTCGCAGTTAAGGGCTCCTTGGCTTAAAGTACTCATATTATCCATTTTGGCTTTTTCCCTTTCCTTTATTGTGTTATATATCCTTTTTGTGCACGTTATAGGTTTACAAAGTGAAAAAGCCCAAAGTCCCCCCAAAGGGACTTACCATCTCCAACAGAAAGCACTGTTCACAAACTGCTGCAAACAGCTCCATTGTAGTCCAGCCTTTACTTCCATGATGAACGTGCGGCACTTTGTAACACACGTTATAATGCTCTTTCTGACTGGCTAGTAGTCCTTACCTAGGTACTGTCAGGGCACGCCCTCATACTCTGCTTCTGACTGGCTAGTAGTCCTTACCTAGGTACTGTCAGGGTACGCCCTCATACTCTGCTTCTGACTGGCTAGTAGTCCTTACCTAGCTAATGTCAGGGCACGCCCTCATACTCTGCTTCTGACTGGCTAGTAGTCCTTACCTAGGTACTGTCAGGGCACGCCCTCATACTCTGCTTCTGACTGGCTAGTAGTCCTTACCTAGGTACTGTCAGGACACGCCCTCATACTCTGCTTCTGACTGGCTAGTAGTCCTTACCTAGCTACTGAGCATGTGCGACTCCCAACAAAGATGGAACAGAAGTGAGATGTCTCACTCTGTAGCTAAAACAGAGAGCTCAACACACAGGGTGAAAAGAGGAGCTGCAGCAATGTGCAGTACAACAAACATATGGTGTTTTTTGAAAATTAAACCACATAAACCTATTCTGGTACAACCGCTAAATACAATTATGAACCTGAAAATGAGCATAATATGAGCACTTTGAAAAACGTTGAAGACTCCTGCTTTAATACAACATAATGTAGCACTGCTAGCTGATTCAGCAACATGAGCCATCACTTGATAATATTCTGCACACTGCATTTACTGTCACCTATACTGTGCAATATGTCATTTCTATTCATCCGCACCTTACTCATCTGTATATCTGTGTATATACTGTATATTTTTTGTCTGTTTATAATGGTGGTGTTTACAGAGTACATATTATTATTATTATTATTATTATAACTCTTATTCTATTTTTTCTATGTCTATGTAATATGTATTTGTGTTATTCTGATGGGTGTGAATTTTTTGGAGCTACTGTAACAATGGAATTTCAACAGTGTGGGATTAATAAAGTCTGTCTTATCTTATCTTAACGTGGAGGGGGGGGGCGATCATTATGACCTATACTGCAGCCAGCCACCAGGGGGCGATCCAGATGTTTTGGCTTCACTTAAACAGTCTATGAAGCAACCTTGCTTTGACTAAGTGACTGATAAGATCCTCTTTATTTTAGAGGAGCAATGCATTTCATTCTTTTGGCCTGTAAGGGTTTAGTTATCATGAATAATCTCCTCCTCCAGTGAACTATGGAAACGTTTGTTGAAGACTCCAGCCTGGAGCGCTGGGAGGTGATTGGCTCTGGGGGTTTCGGACAAATCTACAAAGCCAGGCACTGTCGGTGGGCCTGTGATGTGGCCATTAAACTGCTTCGTCATGACGACGGGTAAGTTGGTTACAATATAAAATTCTGTTTAAAGTTGTGTAAATCTAGAGCTGTAACAATTCCAAATTTTGCTGTACAATTAATTGTCTCAGAAATAATTGCGATTAACAATTTCATTGTCCCTTTCAGTTAAATTTAAAAAGATTTATTAATGTATTAATTAAAAAAAATATTAAAGTTATGAATGACTTTTCAGTATAAATCTTTTGTTATGAATCACTGTCATGTGACCCAGATAATGTAGTAACACAAATACACAGCCTATAAAGTATACCACAGCTATTTATTATCATAAAACATTTTGTCTAACTGTATCCTCCCCATGTTATTTTTGTTTCTATGAACGTGTATAGGATCAAGTGCCAACAACTAACAATTGAAATAATAATAAAAATATATAGTACGACCAATAATCACTTATACAATTACAATTTTGCATATCTAAACAAAATCAACAGTTACCAGTCATACGCCTTAAGACCTTGGTTAATGTTAACAATTAATTAAATAAAGAAACTTTGTTGCAAAAGAATTGACAAAAAGACAATTATTGTAATAATGGTTACAGGCCTATCTGAATCACTCATGCTAACAAACACACAGGACCAATGCGTCTTTGCTGCGTGAGATCGACATGATGCGTCAGGCGAGCAGCCCGCATGTTATTCGCGTCCGAGGGGTCTTCAAGGGTCGACCGCCCCACTCTGGCCCATCAATGCAGCTTGGTGTGGTCATGGAGCTCATGGAGAGAGGATCACTGGCCAACCTACAGGTATCCAGCGGTGGAAGGAGTAGTCATATCTTTTACTTAACAGTAGTGTAAAAGCATATGAATAACCTAACAGTTTTAGTCTCATTATATCCTGATATCCTCTTTCCTGTTCACTGATTAAGTTTCTATTACTTTTAGTGTCTCCTGTGTTAATTAAGTCAGTCTGCCTTTGGTCTAGCTTAGTGTTAAAACAAAGCATTTTACTTTGGTCACTGTGAGTGAGACCTTTTGTTTAGATGCCAGGTTGGCTCCAGCGGGATTCACACCTCATTTAACCCTTGTGCTGTCTTCCCATCAACCATGAAAAAAAAACGTTTTCTTTGTTGGATTTTTCAAAGTTTTTATTTTATGTTTTTGTAGGTTTTTTTCAACCTTATGGTCATTTTTTTCAACAATTTTATCATTTTTTTTGTCTGATGTGTTGTCACTTTTTCCAATGTTTTTGTCATTTTGGTTTTTGATGCTTTTTTAGACATTTTTGAAGTTTTCTTACTGAGTTTTTGAGTTTGTATCATTGTTTTAAAAAAAAAAAAATTGACACTTTTCCCAACATCTTGTCACTTTTTGTTTTTACATCTTCGGCCCTTATTTCGATGTCCCATATTTCTGATGTAAAAAACTTTGAAAAATGGGTAAAATTTGACCCGAGGACAACATGATGGTTAAACAAAGGACCGTTTTTCAATAGTTTGAGCAGACTGTGGGTATGCTAGGTGGCTGGGTCTATGCAAATCTACCCAGATAGTCTTCTGAATGAATGTCTTCTCAGCCTTTCATATTTTGTTGCTTCCTGTAACCTTGGATAAATCTTACAGCTTCTAGTGAGCTTCTGTCTCCACTGCGCAGTGAATAAAACTCATCTGAACCAGCCACTGTATTGGACCTGAGAGAACTTTTACTTCCACAATAGTAATACCATCAGATGTGAGTCATACATTTGGTGTCTAAATTTAGAGCTGCAACGATTAGTCGACTCATCCATTAGTCCGTCGACAAAAAAATCATCGGCAAATATTTTGATAATCGATTTAAAAGTAATTCGTTCGTTAAAAGTAATCTTTCACACAAAAATGGCAGAACATTTTCAGCCTCTCACATATGTAAATTTCCTGCTCTTTTCAGTTTTATACCATATTAAAATTAATATCTTTGGGTTTTGTACTGACTAAACAAGACATTTAAAGACTTGGACTTTTAGAAACTAAGATGGACATTTTTCACAATTTTCTGACATTTTATAAAACAAACGATTAAACGATGTCACAATCTCCACTATTTGTCGATCTGTAACTATGGAAACAATCTTACAGGAGGCCTTGAGTGAAACTCCACCACCCTGGCCGCTGGTCTTCAGACTAGCTCACCAAGTGGCTCTGGGTATTAACTTCCTCCACAGTCTGCCCCATCCTGTGCTCCACCTGGACCTGAAGCCCCCCAACGTGCTGCTGGACGACACTCTCAATGCCAAGGTCAGTATATAGTCTCGCATTGCCAGACCTTCCTCCACAGTGCTATGGAGGAAGGTCTGGCTAGTCCACACAGCATTCCAGGATGGGAGAAAAACGTGCTCTGGTTAATTGGCATTTCTTTAAATCAATCATCGTCTTAGGCTGCTCTAAGCACCGGACGGAGCCACGGTGCCGCTGCAAAATAGTCTCAGGAAGGAACTTGTTTTGGTGGAACATATGTACGTTCAAAAGTTGTTTTAGTCGTGCAACAGAAAACTCAGATTGGACAGATAGTCTAGCTAGCTGTCTGGAGTTACCCTGCAGAGATCTGAGGAGCAGTTAATCACAGGCTACATTTACATTGCTACCTTTTAGTTTAAAAATGAATATCTACTGCTACGTTTCCCCCTCTCATTCCCCCTGCTCTGGCGTTTCTCCCTCTCATTCTCCCTGCTTGGCATTTCCGAACCCCTAAACTGGAGAAATTTGGAAACACTTCTGACCCGTTTTGGTTTGGAATCTGCAGGGTTATGTTGCAGTCTCAACGGCCGCAAACTGAGACCTTTGGCAACACTGACACTGATGCCACTGTTTTGCCACCTGATTGGGTCATGACGTCTTGTTCTCTGAGACTAAGCTACTAACGTTACCATAGCAGCTGCCAGCAGCAGGCGGAGTATACATGCTGACATTTGTTTACCCCGGCACACGCATGCCCAGTATACGAGATTGTTGATCAGATATGAGGTTTGGGCTTGTTAGTTTAAACACAGATTAGTTCTTCTACTGGAGCTAAAAACACTTGTGTACAGAGTTCACTCTTGGCTCTGCTTGAAAACCAAAACGTAGCAATGTAATTGTAGCCATAGTCCTCATAAATCCACCGGAGTTGAGAATGCCAACACAAAGAAAATTGAAGTTGAGGGACATCCGGCGGAATTTCAGTCGGCACTGGAGCAATCCCGGAAATGAAATGTCGTTAATATAGACTACAGTGGGTCCCAGGCTTTCAGGGGAGGCTGGGCCTAATGCCTACTTTGTAATGTTATAATAGTTTGGACACTTTATGGAGACGAATAAGCATAGCATAGCAAGCCGTTTTCCCAAAAATGTTGCAACTTGATAATAGGCAGAAATGACATTTGGTGAAAGGGTTTTACTCTAGATTAACGTGGCCAGATCTGGTTGGCCAGGCGAGACTGATGGGATTAAATCTTCACTTATGTACGGGAAAAGGTAAATAATAAAAGATTGATCTCCGGATTTTATGAGTCAGTATCGGAGCATTCAAATGAAGATTTTTTAAACCCAGCCCTATTTCACATTTGTACATATTGTGCATATTCACACTTTTGTGTCTCATTTTGCACTCAAAGTAACAATTTTTACTATCAAATCCAGTGGAAACTTTTTATGTAATTTGTTTTGCAGCATTACTAATAATTTGAAAAAGTGTAATAAAAGTTCTGGATAATTTTTTGGACAAAACATACTGTTTTGATCTTTTATATATTATTAATGTATATTGTTTTTAATACATATGTTAAAGTCTGGATAATATATGTTGTTTGTATATCTGGAGTTGTAACAAAAATAATTTCCCCCTGGGATTATTAAAGTATTTCTGATTCTGATTGTTTCCGTCTTCTATGTCCTCTTAAGATCATTAAAGGGATCGTATTAGGCATTTTCAGACAGTGTTGCTTATCAAAATAGCTGCCAATGAATCACTGGTCAATTGATCAGCTGTACTTGTATGAACTGCAAAACATGTTTTATAAGCTCTTAGTATGTTTTGTGTGCAAACATCTTGACAAACGTAACTAAGGTGGTCAGATAAATGCAGTGTAGTAGAAGAAGAAAGTGGCATTAAAAGAAAATACTCAAGTAAGGTAAACCTCCCCTTAGCCTCTTTGCTAATTCGCTCTGCAGCTTACAGATTTTGGCCTTGCCCGGATTTCCTGCAGCATCTCACGGGTTTCCAAGAAGGATGATGAAGAGGGAGGGGGGACGGTCAACTACATGCCACCGGAGGCGTTTGAATTATCATACAAACCCAACCGAGCCTCTGATATCTACAGGTGAGAGAGCATCGAACCAGCACTTAATAAGACTGTTTTATTCATCATATAGTAAATAATAACACAGACAGACAGACAGACAGATGGACAGACCGACTCACTCACACATGCTGTCCCACCAAATTTTAGATTAACAGGCTTTACATGATCATACAGATCTAGTTTTGACTTTTTTTAAAGGGAAAATACAAATTGCTTGTAGTAACAATAGTAATAGTACGATTGAACATAAGCTAGTATGATTAAACATATAGCAAGGGTCATTTATCAGCAGCAAGCACTTTTGAAGTGTCACTAAGGGTGCACCTGAACAGTTTGGTCTGTTTTAACCCAACCCTGGAGCGTATCATTGGATAGTCCGCTTCGTTTGGGGAGATGTAAAAGCTTATAACGCTGGTCCGCTTGAAAAGGGGTCTCAGTTTGCTATAAAGGCTATTAGATTTCGCTTCACTTTAGGGGAGAACATGATCCAACCCAAATATAGAAAGTAAACCAAAACACATTATTTATAATTGATTAATCAATATGCAAGATTATAGTAAACATATTTTAGTTTAAAAAACTAATTTCTTTACTAAAAAACTAATTTGGATAGTCTGTCAAATAGACAAGCGACATTTTCGACCATGTGACATCTCTTTACAATGTTTGGTGCACTTGAGAAAGTGCAGTGTGAATGCTAACCCAACCAAATAAAAACTGTGACTTTTGTGTTGCAACTTAACCCTGAATCTTATGGAATATAGGCGTAAGGAATACACTTTATATACTTATGCACACTTGTTTAACAAAGGTTCAGTCTCAACAGGAAGTCAAAATATCAGTGGCATAGTCCTTTAAAGTAGGGTGGTTCGTTATGACAGGTAGGACATATAAGAATGGACTACTTCCTCTATAAATGTAGTTAAAAACAAGGTAGTTAAAGTAGGGGTAGTTCATCATGACAAATAGGAACTATGTATCAGAATGGCCTACTTCCTCAAAAACTGTAGATCATTGTGTCAGGTGGAAAATATATTGGACTACTTTCTCAAAAAATGTAGTTAACAGGTGAGGGAATTGTTTCCAGGGAAGAGTGTACTGAGGTACTCCAACTCCACTCTGAACAGGACTAACATTCTGGGACAAATTTTATTGTTGTCATTGAATGCTGAATGAATGAAAACCAACTCAAGCCATCAATAAACCAGGTTGTGATTGTTATAATATGAATAGTAATCCTGACATGTAACTCTCTCTGTCTGTCTTTCAGTTATGGTATACTCCTATGGTCTATTGTCACAGGAAAACAGCCATATGGAAGTAAGTGACTGTTGTATCTTTAGTAGGGCTGTATCGGTACGTGTATTCATTCCGAACCGTTTTGGTATAGGATGTTCGGAATGGTATGCAACATTGGTTTGGTGTGCCCTATGACCCAAACACGTCATAAAAGTCTATTTATGCCGTCTACTCGCACACGCGGAACAGAAATTCTGAAGTGCGAGCTTTATCAAGAAAGGTTTTGGCAGTGCTAGTTAAACTTGGTTTAAGCTGGATCCAAAATCAGACAAGCAAAAGGGGAAATCCAGAAGTACTAGAAAAACAACTAACTGGAGGATACTACACACTAGGACTACGCAGCCTGGAACGAACCCAGACAATCTGACACTGAACAAGAGAACACTAACATGATTAATTTGGCTGAAGAGGAACAGGTGAAACACATTAGGGACTCAACAGGAAACAAGCTAGAGAAAGACACATAAAACACAACACTACAAAGTAATACAGGTAGTAAAGCATGTGAACATACACAAGGAATGGATCTAGGAAAAGAAAATAGAGGACACGGAACAAAAGAACACGGCAAGGAAACCATCAAAAATACATCCTCTGCATGTTTAAAATATTACTATAGACTGCCATCTCAACTTTTTTGTGCTTTTCAAGTTCACATTATTTTGTCCAGTGTCAGACTTTGCAGTGAATCGTCTGTTGCTTTGAGAATTACCCATTAGGGCCGGGTATCACCAATGACGTCCCGAATCGATTTGATTGTGATTCACAAATGTCCCGATTCGATTACATTTTTGGATTTGATATCAATTAGGTTATGGAAATTTTTAGTTAAAATGGCAATTTTGCTTGGATATAAAAGATATTCCCAGAAAATGTATGTAAATGATGTAAATTGTAAGAAGCAACCCTCAAATATTTTTTACTTATACATCCATGGTGAAAATGCATATATTAAAAGATCGATTTTCAGATATCAATCAATATCAGATAACTCAAACAAAGATTTTTAATGCTACAATGCAGGTACACATTTACATCAGCAGTTAGCATAGTTGTCCCATTTAGCAGGATTTTACCTGAACCTTAATATAAGCATCATTCCGGACCGTCTCTTCAGGTATATCCGAGGTCTCACTAACCCCAAGGCCACTCTGACAGCATTTTTAATCATTCCTCCAATGTAGATGCGAAGCCCACCAGAGTGCAACTTCTCATCCCAGAGGGACAGCGTCCACTGCTGGACGATATCAGGGGCCAGGCTGCGGGGTTGGCAGAGTTGACAGGACTGATGAAGAGATGCTGGGACAATATACCCAAACGAAGGCCCCCTGCACTTGGTGTGGAAACTTCTTCACTTACTAAAACTGCACTGGCACAGAATTATAATAGCTTGAGATGCCTGGCTGTAATGTCACACCTTTACTCTATGTTGTGTACCACAGAGTGTACAACTGAGACAGAAGAACTGTATAAGATGTACAAACATGCAATTAATGACGCTGTCCATGAAGTGCTGAAGAAACTGGTGAGGAACAAATCTCTTCATAAGCACTCAACTCATGCTGAGAGACTGTAAAATTTTGACACAATGCAACAAATCACTATTATTGTCATTTTGTGTAACTGGCTTTTTCTCTCCTTCTTTGCAGGACCAAAAGGAAGAAGCAATCGAGCCACTGAGCGCCGCCAGGGGATTAACGATTTGCCAATCAGCACCATTGGCGGGACTAACACAGATGTCAAGATGTTGTCCAACATTTGTTTACATAGGTGGTATGTCGCCAACATCCTACTTTGTTTTTACTTCGCTCCAGTGGTGTACTGGCCACCTAGCATACTGTTAGCCGTCACAATATTGATCTGGTGGACCGTCATAAAACGTTTTTATGTTGTGCGTGCGTGGTCCGGGACTGGGCTCTCTGGCCAATCACAACTAAGTTAGTCAAACTTGTGTTTTGTGTCATTGGCTCCGCTGAGCCCACTGCATCGCTCCTGTTGCGGCTAGGGTTTACGCTTGAGTGCTTTTTTTATGGCCAATGTACTGTGGCCAAGATGGTTCAACAGAAATGCAAACTGTACAACACAAATACAAAAGCTACAACATGAATGCAAAAGCCACAATACAAATGCAAAAGCTACAATGGAAATTAGCTTGAACGGAAGTGACCGTCTACGCAGCAGTGTCAGCTCAGTTTTCGGAATTTGTTTTGAAAATTATGGGGGTTCTTTGGACACTGATGTCCACTTGTGTAACATTTCACATGTTTTCATGTGCATTCATGAGGCATGTTGAATAGATTTCTTGAATATTACTGACATTGACACCTATAAAAACAGTACATAAACAATAAATACTGAAAATGGTTAATGACTTAAAATGAATAGTATTTATTGAAAGTATTAAATAATATAATTGCAGAGGGATTGGATTTATTGCTCAGTGGAAATACGAAAGCAACATACCATCATTTTCTGGAAACCACAGAAAAAGGCATGCACTTCCTTCTTCTTTTTATCATTACAAAAGTGAACCAGGGAGTCCTGTTTCTCATATACTTCTACTTCCTGTAGCTGTAGTACTTTCAGCTCATCATCCAAGTGGACAGCAACATTGGTCTCCAGTTTGACCGAAGATGTGTCCCTATCAGCTAGGCTTACCATGGTGGCCATCTCCACAAGAGAGACTCGAGGAGAAGCCTCCATCTTCTCCATGAGCCCCTTTTCTAGCTCCTCTGAGGAAGTGACCTCAAGAGAAGCCTCCTTCTTCTCCAGAAATCCCTCTTCCAGCTGAAGGCGAGCCTGGCTGGATGCACCATGGTCTAAATTCTGGACAACAGAGTCCTGATCCAGGGTTTTCTCTTTCCTGTATGTGTCCTCCATCACATTATTCAGCATATTGTCCACCTCTTCAATCAGAGAGACTCGTGGAAAAGCCTCTCTCTCCTCCATAAGTCCCTCTTCCGGCTGAATGTGAGCCTGACTGGATACACCAATCTCCACTTCATGGTCCATATCCTGGATGACAGAGTCCTGAACCAGGGTTCCCTCTTTCCTGTATGTGTCCTCCGTCACATCATAAGGGAAAGTGTCTACCTCTTCATCCAGAGATACTCATGGAGAAGCCTCCCTATCCTCCACAAGTTCTTTTTCCAGTTCCTCTGAGGAAGAGACCTCTGAAGAAGCCTCCCTCTTCTCCAGAAGTTCCTCTTCCAGATGATGGTGAGCCTGGCTGGATGCATCAGTCTGCACTTCATAGTCCATGTCCTGGATGGCGGAGATGACGCCCTCCGTGGCATGGTAGTAGCTTTCATCATAGTCTATCAGCTTGAAGGACTTGGAGCACTTGTCAAACCTGTAGATCGGACTTATTTGGTGTTTGCCAATCTCAGCACTGGCAGCTTCACTCTTCATTACCTGCTCTGGTTCTTCCAGGAGGAACTTGAGAGCAGTGTCCACCACCTCTGGTACCAGGGCCGCAGCACTCTGTTCGAACTCCAAGAACTCTGCTGGTTTAGCGTCCTCTGCAGCAAGCAGATAGCTGGCGATCTGAATGCCACCAAAGATTTTCAGCAGCTTGCTGTGAAGGGCTGGAAGGAAGGTTTGTACGTCCCTCTCTGCTTCTGGGTGGATGACTGAAACAAACATCTGAAGGCCCTCCAGTGTGACCTTCTTGTTGAACAGGTGGGAAAGACGCTTTTCTTTGTCCAGCTCTTCCAGGAGCTCTTGTTCCATCTGACTGAGACAGAAGTGTCTCGCTGTGGTCCAGGCCTGTCAACACCACTCTTTGGTTAGTCTCAACAGGATTGTAGCTGACTCATTTTAAACTATTTAACATTTGAATATCACTGTAAATCTGAAGATCCACTAAATTTTACTCACCAGTTCAGCCATGAACAGATGATCAATCCCAGTCCTCTCAATTATTTCCCGAAACCTGTAAACCTAGAAAGATTGTGGTAACTCTACAACTTGAACACATTCAGAAAATAGCTCTAATGTAATTTTTCATATGAGTCACATCAATCATCAGTTTGACTCACTCTTCCAGGAAGTTTCTTCCTGTCAGCAGCCAGGTCTTCATGTCTCTGACAGATAAATAATCGGGAAGTTGATCCTGCTGCTTCATGAGCAGAAACTGCCTCAGCATCATTTTCTGCAACAGAGATTGAGTGCAGCCGTTTGAAGCAGCTCACAGAAACACCATATTATACAATGTAATACAATGTAACATGAATATTAACAGTGCACCTTTACATTTAGTAACTTCTGCTTTGTAGCAGTGTCGCTCTTCTTCTGAGAAAGTAGACGGTCTTATTCTTTGGACTTGTTAAAAAATGAAGTTGGTGTCCATCTTTAAGAGAAGTCAAGTTTAAAATGAAAGAAAAACAGTAAACAGGTTTGATGAACGTAGTGCCTGAATATGTCTTTTCAGAGGGTTTGTATAGCTTAGGAATCAGATACCCCAGAATCCCACATGCAAACTATGGAACCAAAAACATATTCACATGAGCATTCCAATAAGCTATGGCAACAAGGGCCAGTGGACATTTTGGAACAAAACCAATTACAACTACCAATGGTCATACCCCTTAGAACCTTAACCATTGTGGTGTCATGAGTTATACTGTCAAAATTAGAAAAATAAAAACTTAAATCCCTAGTTAGGTTAGCAGAATGGTAAACTCCATTCGCTGCTGTGTAGAAAAAACTAAATGCACAAAATGAAATCCTATCGTAAATCCGTGCGCACAGTTTACAACTTTGTGGGCACAGTTTACAAAGCACAGTTAATACACTTTGAGCAGAGATTTGCTCTTTATTTTCTGAGCTGACACCGCTGCGCAGACGCTCACTTTTGTTTTCGCTCACTTCCGTCGTTGCTTTTGTGTTTGTGTTGTGGCTTTTGCATTTGTGTTGTGGTTTTGTATTTGTGTTGTAGCGCTTGCATTTCTGTTGAACCGTCTCCCACTGTATCAATATGGGCGTTAATATTACAGAATTCCAGACATATGTTTTAAATAGCCATATAATAGCCTACATTTAAACACAAAGTAAAGAAATGGCCAGTTTCATTTATCATAGTTTGAAAACTATACTGTTCCCTGCCGTGTCAAAATTATAAATAAATCTTAAATAAATAATGAATGAAACTAACGTTCTCTGTACCAGTTAAAAATTCTAATTATTTGAGTAGTTTACTTGAACAAAGTTCAAATACTCACATGCGAAGGTATCAAAATCACTAGGCAGAGCTCTAAGTCAGGGGTATAGCAAAAGGTCTAAACTAACACTAGGAAACACACTAGAAATCAGGCTGGAATGATGGCACAAAGGACAAGATGATCTGACAGGAAATAGGGTGAGTATTTATACACCGGGGCCGGGTAGACAATTAGACATAAGTGAAACACATTAGGGCGGGGACAGGTGTAATCACAGATAGCGGGAAAGCAAACAAATACCGTAAGTAAAGGGATCTGGAATGAGACAAGACAGTAAGTAACAAAAAAAAAACAGCAAGTGCCAAAATATAACAATATCATATATATTCAATTCCCCATTTAACAATTTATCAGTTGTTGCAGCTGAGGGATACTAAGTAACTTTCCAATATTTACGCTATTCAGGACCTAGTTCTAAAATGAGCTGAATAGATTTAATGATTCACATTCACTGTAACAACCCCTCATTGTTTTATTCATTCAGAGACTCTTGACTCTTCTTCAAAGTGCCAGCAAAAACTCAAATCCAACCTACGAAAAAGGTTCTACTGTGTGTTTGAGGGGATTGCTAAAGCAGGAAACTCAACAGTTCTGAATCAGATGTACATACAACTCTACATCAGAAAGGGAGGGACTACAGAGGTCAATGATGAACATGAGGCCAGACAAATTGAAACAGCATCTTGGAAACCAGACAGTCCAGAAACAACAATCAGACAAGAAGACATCTTTAAAACCTCAACTGGAAGGGATGAACCGATCAGGACAGTGATGACAACGGGAGTGGCTGGCATTGGGAAAACAGTCTTAACACAGAAGTTCACTCTGGACTGGGCTGAAGACAAAGCCCATCAGGACATCCAGTTCACATTTCCATTCACTTTCAGAGAGCTGAATGTGCTGAAAGAGAAAAAGTACAGCTTGGTGGAACTTGTTCATCACTTCTTTAGTATTACAAAAGAAGCAGGAATCTGCAGGTTTCACGAGTTTCAGGTTTTGTTCATCTTTGACGGTTTGGATGAGTGTAGACTTCCTCTGGACTTCCACAACACTGAGATCCTGACTGATGTTACAGAGTCCACCTCAGTGGGTGTGCTGCTGACAAACCTCATCAGGGGGAAACTGCTTCCCTCTGCTCGCCTCTGGATAACCACACGACCTGCAGCAGCCAATCAGATCCCTCCTGAGTGTGTTGACATAGTGACCGAGGTCAGAGGGTTCGCTGACCCACAGAAGGAGGAGTACTTCAGGAAGAGATTCAGAGATGAGGAGCAGGCCAGCAGAATTATCTCCCACATCAAGACATCACGAAGCCTCCACATCATGTGTCACATCCCAGTCTTCTGCTGGATCACTGCTACAGTTCTAGAGGATGTGTTGAAGACCAGAGAGGGAGGAGCGCTGCCCAAGACCCTGACTGAGATGTACATCCACTTCCTGGTGGTTCAGTCCAAACTGAAGAACGTCAAGTACAACGGAGGAGCTGAGATAGATCAACACTGGAGTCCAGAGAACAGGAAGATGATTGAGTCTCTGGGAAAACTGGCTTTTAAGCAGCTGCAGAAAGGCAACCTGATCTTCTATGAATCAGACTTGACAGAGTGTGGCATTGATATCAGAGAAGCCTCAGTGTGCTCAGGAGTGTTCACACAGATCTTTAAAGAGGAGAGAGGACTGTACCAGGACAAGGTGTTCTGCTTTGTCCATCTGAGTGTTCAGGAGTTTCTGGCAGCTCTTCATGTCCATCTGACATTCACCAATTATGGTGTCAATCTGCTGCCAAAAGCAAAATGGTGGTCTAATCCATTTAAAGACAGATCTACACATCTCTACCAGAGTGCCGTGGACATGGCCTTACAGAGTCCAAATGGACACCTGGACTTGTTCCTTCGCTTCCTCCTGGGTCTTTCACTGGAGACCAATCAGACTCTCCTACGAGGTCTGATGACACAAAGAGGAAGTACCTCACAGACAAATCAGGAAACAGTCCAATACATCAAGAAGAAGATCAATGAGAAACAATCTCCAGAGAGAAGCATTAATCTGTTTCACTGTCTGAATGAACTGAATGATCATTCTCTGGTGGAGGAGATCCAACAGTACCTCAGATCAGGAAGTCTCTCCCCAGATAAACTGTCTCCTGCTCAGTGGTCAGCTCTGGTCTTCATCTTACTGTCATCAGAAAAAGATTTGGACGTGTTTGACCTGAATCAATACTCTGCTTCAGAGGAGGCTCTTCTGAGGCTGCTACCTGTGGTCAAAGCCTCCAACAAAGCTCTGTAGGTGGATATAAGTATATGAACAATTTCAAATAGTTCTAATTTTATACACAACAAATAAAAAGTTTTTTTTGTGTTTGTTGCTAATCCTTCCCCAGGTTAACTAGTTGTAACGTCTCAGAGAGAAGCTGTGAAGCTCTGTCCTCAGTTCTCAGCTCCCAGTCATCTAGTCTGAGAGACCTGGACCTGAGTAACAACGACCTGGAGGATTCAGGAGTGAAGCTGCTGTCTTCTGGTCTGGAGAATCAACTCTGTACACTTCAAACTCTCAGGTCAGTATTAAGTTGATTGTAAAGTTCACAGTGGGTTTGAAGAGTTTCATAAAATTGGACATGAAAAATCTTTTAATTTTAAACAATGTCTTCTCAAATCAGATTTACTTTTAAGATCAGTGGTTTCTGTTTTTGACATCTCTGTTAAGGCCGACTGACCAACACAAACGTGCTAAGACAAACACAAAGAATCTAATCATAAGGTGCGGAATCACCAGAGTTCCTACGAAACAACTTCAACTTCAAATCATGTAAACTCAACTGCACCATCTAGTGGACTCAAACAGCAATTAATACTATTATTCTAGTACAAAAAAGTCCAATTCTCATGTGCAATTTATATAATAAAAGATTGATACTTGGCGTTTGCATATCTAGACTAGCCTGACAAGCCAGACCCACATCAAGATGTTGGGTCTGGGAACTCACCATTGGCAGGGCTCAATCCGAGGGGCCGGATAAACGGTTGTCTTTCAAATTCCCTCTGCACTCATAGCCAACCAGAGCAACGCTAGTTGATAGATTAAACTTTTGCCTTATCCCTTCGGCAAAACTTCAAACACATCTTCCTTTTTTAAGAATGACTTCAGTGCTTAACTCTAAGTCTTCCAGAGTCACGGCCAAAGCCGATTCGAAAGACTGCTGTTCGCCAGCAGCAGCAGCCATCTTCCTTGTTTTCAAGTAGCAGGGAATTCACGCGGGACCGTCGCAACTCTGCTGTCCTTATGTTAAGCCCGCCCACCGACTCTATACACGATGTGATTGGCCTGACCAGAATTTGGTTTTTCCAGCTGGCAAGCCAACGGAGAGTTACTAGACTGACCCTAGCTGCAAATTGCATTTGCTGCCGCTAGGGTGCCTCTAGATTTCTAGGCTCATCTAGACAGTATTGCCACGAAAAATATCACAATATTATGCTGTTTAGATTTTTTCTTCTACACGTACAAATCATTATGCAAAGAAAATAGAAAGGCTTGCATAATTGAAAACATGGCTTTTAAAGCTGTAGTAAGCAATGTTGTGCAAAGATTGTTGACATTTGAGCTCAACTGCCAAACAAATACAACCCCCCCTTCAGAATCTCTGGCCCCCAGATTCATGGACTCCCATTGCCATAGCGAAAACTCTCTGCTGACTAAACAAAATATGGCAGAATCGATGTTAGCTAGGTTGTGGATTAGCAAACTCTTGCTTCTGCTGTAAAGCCAACCAGTTGGGAACAGCCATTACAAACAATAGCAAACAGACGAGGATAAACTGACCTATTGAAAACAGCTAACAGTGAAACAGCAAAGTTAACTTTACTCACTTGTCCATCAGTAAGACAGGAACCTCCTCTGTTTTCCTTGGAAATCTTTGAGGTTTCTCAAGCGTTGAAACCCCTTACTGATGTTAACAAGACTCTTCTTCTTTTCCCGGCCATACATTTCCCCGTTGTTTCTTTTTACTTATAAGTATTTATTTATGTTTTATTAATTTGCACTGTGGCCGATGAGAAACAATTTTGTTATATGCAGGTACTCAGTGAAATGACAAATAAAGTGAGTTGAATTGAATATACTTCTTTTTTAATTTTTATTTCTTCAGTCCTTTTCCTCTATTGCTGTTTGTCAGTGATCTCTTTATCTTGATAACTCCTGGCCGGCGCCAGCACATTTACATGCCCCCAACAGCCAGGGCTGTGTAGGAACACTGGAGTTTTTTTCAGCGCACACAGAAAACAGAGAGCTATAATAGGTGACCGTGGGGAGACATTCACTGAATTTGCTAAAAAGTGTATTGGATTAGCATCGCTTACTGCACCTTTAATAACATTAAATATTAAGAGCATTGTTGTCAAATGTGTACATGTCTTTTCAGGCTGACTGGCTGTAAACTGTCAGACAGGAGCTGTGAAGCTCTGTCCTCAGTTCTCAGCTCCCGGTCCACTAGTCTGAGAGAGTTAGACCTGAGTAACAACGACCTGCACGATTCAGGAGTGAAGCTGTTGTCTGCTGGCCTTCAGAGTCCATACTGTACATTGGAAAATCTCAGGTCAGTATTAAGCCAATTACACATGATCTATCTTAAAAATAGGGTGCAACAAAACACAGGTAAAATAAGATTAACATTTATGACCAGTAGTTTCTATTACTTAGATCTCTGATAAGGATGACTGACCAACACAAACATGCACAGATAAACACATAAACACTAATCATTATGCAAAGAAAATGAAAAGATTGTATAATTGAAAACATGGCTCTCAATCACATTAACATGTTGTCAAATGTGTACATTTCTTTCTTTTCAGGTTAACTGGCTGTAACCTCTCAGAAAGCAGCTGTGCAGCTCTGTCCTCAGTTCTCAGCTCCCAGTCCTCTAGGCTGAGAGAGTTAGACCTGAGTAACAACAACCTGCACGATTCAGGAGTGAAGCTACTGTCTGCTGGACTTCAGAGTCCATACTGTACATTGGAAAATCTCAGGTCAGTATTAAGCCAATTATACATGATCTGTGGTAAAACTGCTTTGCGCTGGCTGTGCCATTGTTTTTCTATGGGGAGAGCCGTGAAGACAAATTGAGAAAGTGTTACTCTTGGCGTGGTGCACCACTCAAAATTGCCACTGAGCACTGCACTCAAAGATCATATTATTTCAACTTTGACCTTGTTTCCCACTGACCTGTCAGCCCGCAACCAAAACCAGAAGCAATGATGACGTATACCTGCGCTACGCTTTGCCTCTGTGCCTGCAATATGCTCTGCGCCCTTACCTCACGGTTTACCTCTTATCATGTGCAGGCGGCTGATTTAAAGTGTCACGGTGGTTGTGTAGTTTTATCAAATGGGAAATTAAAAATCTCTTAAATCTATTAGACTTTTAAAAACTGTCTTCATGACAGTGTGTAACAAAACACAGGCAAAAATCTGAATACCATTTAAGACCTTAAGACCTTTAAGGTCTCTATTATTTGTCTGTTATTTACATCTCTGTAATGGCTGACTAACCAACACAAACACAGCTGCTCAGATAAACACAAAGGCAGAGAAATTTGAAAATATTGCCTAATTGAAAACATGCATTTTAATCACATTAAATATTAAGAGCAATGTTGTAAAATGTGAACATTTCTTTCAAGGTTGAGTGGCTGTAACCTGTCAGAGAGAAGCTGTGAAGCTCTGTCCTCAGTTCTCAGCTCCCAGTCCTCTAGTCTGAGAGAGCTGGACCTGAGTAACAACGACCTGCAGGATTCCGGAGGGAAGCTGATGTCTGCTGGACTTGAGAGTGCACACTGTACACTGGAATCTCTCAGGTCAGTATTAAGCTGATTGTTAAACAGTTGATTTTCAAAGTCTTGCGCATCCTGTTTTAGCTTCATATTAAAGAAGATGGTCAACATCTGTAAAATTGTCTTTATTCCAGTCTGTCAGGCTGTCTGATCACAGGGGAATGCTGTGCTTCTCTGGCCTCAGCTCTGAGCTCAAACCCCTCCCATCTGAGAGGGCTGGACCTGAGCTACAATCATCCAGGAGAGTCTGCCGTGAAGCTGCTGTCTGCTAGACTGGAGGATCCACACTGGAGACTGGACACTCTCAGGTATGGGCAGACAACAATAGCTCATGCACTGCAGGTGCCTCTAATTTCTCTAATGTCATGTCTTTCTGCTCTGGCCCAATAGTATTAAGGACTTCTTATTGCTCCTAATTCCTATCTTCAGCCTGTTTCTCCATCACTCTGGCAATAGATGGAAGACTGCTTCATGTTGAACAGCAGTTATGACTCATTTTGGATAAAAATTCATTCTATGTTTCTGTCTTCAGGGTGGACCATGGTGGAGAGCAAAGGTTAAAACCTGGCCTGAAGAAGTGTAAGTTTGGATTAAATTTGACTAATGAAGGCTAACCAACTCACTGTTTCTCTTTAAATACAAAGCTGGGTAACACTTTGAAGGGTTGTGCACAGGTCTGACATGACACATGAAGGAGTCTTTGTGAATGTTGTGTCATTTGGTAAATTGTGATATTTTTAATGCAAGGTTGGCATTGTTTGAGATGTTTGTGTTATAACAACTTGACATTAAAACATTACTGACATGTGTCATTACACTTTATAGAAATGAACATCAGCACACAAACATGTAATAAACCCTTCCAATGTGTCTGATGGTAAACTGCTGCTGTGGTGTGTCTCTTTCTCTCCATCAGATTTCTGTGAACTCACGGTGGACACAAACACAGTGAACAGAAACCTGTCTGAAAACAACAGGAAGGTGACATATGTGGAGGAGGAGCAGCCATATCCAGTTCATCCAGAAAGGTTTTACTTTTGGAAACAGCTGCTGTGTAGCGACAATCTGACTGGTCGCTGTTACTGGGAGGTCGAGTGGAGAGGTAGAGTTCGCGTAGCAGTGAGTTACAGAAGAGTCACCAAGAGAGGACCCAGTGTTGACTGTATGTTTGGAGTAAATAATCGGTCCTGGAGTCTGAATTGCTCTGATGATGGTTACTCTGTCTGTCACAAGAACAGAGAAAAAGTCCTTCCTTCCTCCTCCTCTGTCTCTGTTTCTAACAGAGTAGCAGTGTATGTGGACTATCCCGCTGGCACTCTGTCCTTCTACACAGTCTCCTCTGACCAACTGATCCACCTCCACACTTTCAACACCACATTCAGTGAACCTCTTTATCCAGGGTTTGGGTTCAGGTTGAAGTCATATGGTTCCTCAGTGTCTCTTTGTTCTCCGTAGGAGGTAGACAACTACCAGTCCTGTGGTTTAAATGTTGGTGGTGGACATAGAAAAAGGTTGTTGTCGAACTCGAAAACTTCGAAAATCTTTTAAACTGACCGTTGTTGATCTAAAATGAACAGGGGTGGAAGAAGTATTTAGATCCTTTACTTAAGTAAAAGTACTCTTTACATGAACTCCAGCATTGACAACATTGTTTGTGTAAACAGAGTTTACTAAAAAGAAAGGTTTTGAGGGAGGAGAGTAAAGATGTAAAGCTCCTAAAGCTTAGTTCCATATAAATGCACGGATAATTTATTGTTTTGTCATTAGTGAAAAACAATATTGACCTTGTAGTTGAAAAAGGTGCCTCATATAAGAATGACATTTCCTCCTATGGGGTCCGTTCATTCACATTCGGAGATCGACTCTTTTTGACTGAGAAAATGGCGGATAGCGTAAACAACAACTGCTAACGTGAGTTGCCGGATTTTGTCTCAGAAATCTGTGCACCTTATGTTAGCGGTCCGCTGACCCTGCCGCTGGGTCTAACGTTAGGGGTCCGCTGACCTACTGCCGCTGGGTGTAACCTTAGCGATCCACTGACCAACTGCCGCTGGGTCTAACGTTAGCGGTCTGCTGACCCACTGCCGCTGGGTCTAACATTAGCGGTCCACTGACCCACTGCCGCTGGGTCTAACGTTAGCGGTCCACTGACCCACTGCCGCTGGGTCTAACATTAGCGGTCCACTGACCCACTGCCGCTGGGTCTAACGTTAGCGGTCCACTGACCCACTGCCGCTCGGTCTAACGTTAGCGGTGCGCTTACCCACTGCTGCTGGGTCTAACATTAGCGGTCCACTGACCCACTGCCGCTCGGTCTAACGTTAGCGGTCCGCTGACCCACTGCCGCTGGGTCTAACTGTCCCTCCTCACTCCCTGTAACTTCTAGAACATCTTCCGAGCTGCGTCGGGCAGTTCTCCTCCCAGCGAGCTGTGACACAGTTTACGGTCCCACTGACGCAAATTGTCACTATGACAACTAACAACAATTACCATTTTGTTGTGTACCAATCAAATGACCACGGGAAATTGTTCAATGACCTTTCTATCCATTTTATTTCTATGGACACTGCTTATGCTGAGAATGCACTAACCGTAAACTGTATTCCTCCGCATTTCCTTCAAATGTCACACTGATTATTTGTGATGTAAATTGGAAGCAGTGTCACAAAAAGGTCGGCTTCATTGCAAGTCCGACAACAGCCAATTCAAACAATAATGTTTGAATTTACATATGAGTATATTTAATATTGAAATCAACACATATGCAGCTCAACTTTAGGCGTTGGAGTCACTTGCAGACAGTTTCATTTAAATTAAAAACATTTTATCAAATCTACTCGCAAACCACCAAGGGTTGCTTACAGACCATTCTTAGAGAAATGCTGCTCCAAGGCTCAAACTGTTGTGCCATGCCAATTTTGGGATGGAAGGCTATAACGTTCACCAGCCACTAGATGGCAGTGTTGGACTTCTATCAGGTACACATTGCAACTCTACTCGGTTGACTGCCTGATATCAGCTCAATGTTTTTTAAGCCAAGGACCCCTTAGCTGAAAAAGAGCAGGGACCCCTTAATACAAAACTATACAGTAGAACATAACTTCTGTTGCATTAACATGGTCATCTGTAAAATTTGTACTGCACTTTTTCTCTTTTGCAAGTTTTCTGAAAATGTTATTCTTTATTTGGCCTTGGCAGCTGTCAGTATGCTTATTCATGTAATTTCCTTATTTATTCCAACCGATTTTCTGTCCCTGTGGTGGAAAATGCTATGCATAGCTTCCTTTAAAATCAGTGCTTATCTTATCAAAAGCACGACTGCAGGCAGTCGCAGATAGCGTTTTTCCATTTCATGGTACCTGCTCGACTCACCTCGACTCTACTCACCTATTTTGTTTTTCCATTATGATAAAAAGTCCCTGGTACCTGCTAACAGGTACTTTTTTTAGTATCACCTTCGTCGATGTTCAAGCGAGCTGATCCGATACCAAAAGGTAACGTGAAAACCTGCAGACTGCTGATTGGTCAGAGAGAATTGTCACTAATCACTGCGTCATTATTGCTAGCGACAGACAGGGGTGTCCTGAACAAACAAAATAGTTTAGCCAGCGGTGTATTATTTGCTGCCTCCAGCTTCTTTTGAAACTAAATGTGTCTTCTGGCAAACAGCCACATGCCGAGAATCAAAAACAACACACCTTCGACGTTCTGTGTGTGAGTCGCGTTAGGTCACAGTTTCCTGCGTTGTCACTAAGACGACCAGCCACGCTCGCGGTGCAAAATCTGCAATAGAAAATGGAGGACAGGGCACCGTGGCCGAGTTGAGTCGAGCTGAGCCGAGCAGAGCAGAGCAGGCACTAGCAGTGGGTAGGCGCCAAAAGATGTAAACAAGCAACGTGCCAGAGCAAACGCCCCCAGCTGACCACGCCAACCCTTTAGCCTCCCACTACTCTTTGTCTCTCTGTTAACATTCCTCTACACTGCATTCTTGCCCCCTTGTCTGATTCCAGCCCCTATGCAGTGGCCAATGACATCTGTCCCTTCCCCCAGTCTCTGCATGCTTTGGTTTTGCATTCCTTTCAATCCCAAACACCTATAAACACACACACACACCCCCCTTTTACTTTCCATTAACTATCACCTGTCACCTTTGCCTCTTTCTAATTCGATAGGAATCTTTGAAAAATCTATACACACTTATCTATTATCTTTATACCTATCAACCCACCTCATTTGCCTGTCTAGCCTCACAGCTTCACTCGAGCATCAACACATGCATATACCACAACCACTGCAAAAAAAATGAAGCGCAAAAAACAAAGAAACCCACTCGTTTTACCTTTACACACACACACACACACACACACACACACACACACACAGCAACCCACCCATATCCATACACAATGATCAACACAGAGACAACACGACAAAGCAATTTCATAACATGCAACCCCATTAGCCTGTAACACTCTACATAGCCTTCATATAGACACATTTTGGGACCTTTAGTCAAAATAGACTTGACCCTCCCTATACCAGTAATACATTTTAGATGACCCTCTAAAATAACATGGAAAAATGAGATGACCCTCTCCAGTAATTTATTGATGCTTTCTGTACTGGTTTGTACTTGGTAAAGACATACAGATTGCCATGGTGACTAACCCTCTGCTTTCTCATCTTACGCATCCCACTCCTCTGTTATGGTGTGGGGGCCATTTCGGTAGATTTAGTCACTAACATTGTTCTGGAAACACAATAAGTATGGAAACTAAATGCACACTTCCTGCATTACTGCATTACTTCAAATACTAAGTTACTCCTCTAGTGAACTAGTATTTACATGAAAAACAATAAAACATTGAGACCATTCAGCAAAGCACACTGGGTAATTCAACACTGGTTGCTATGGACTCGTCACTAGGCTTTCTCAGTCATTGTATATTTTAGCATATAGGTAAAGCTGGCAAAGCTGAACATTATCCAAAACTCCATTTCTCAGATGAGCGTCAATTTGGGAGCTTGCATGCTACCACTCCTTCCTTCTCAAATGCCTTGAAAAGGCTGTCGTTTTTATATATATATATATATACCTCCCGGCTTGGTGCAGTCCGCAAGCTTTGACTTTTCAAAATAAAAGCTTGCGTCTGAATTCTGGATGTTTTTGCACCAAACAAGACACTTTGAAATGTTGCTGTTCTGATGAATACAAAAGTTGGATGACCCTCCCCACTAGACTAAAAAAAAATGGATGACCCTCCCCTCAACAAAGAATAAAAAGACATGACCCTCCCCTATTTTCCTCCGGTGGTCCATTCCATAAATACCGAACGTTCCCTTAGTTTTTGGTTTCACACTGCAGTTATGCAAGCGCACTAAAGAACTCTACGTGACATAACTACGTCCTGTTCAAAAAAAGACGATGTTGTGCACATCCATGTAGTTGCTGTTACAGGACAAAAAAGTCAATGTTCAAAGACACTATGCCTTTAAGTTGAGGTAACTTGTTGCAGCTTAATTGAGTGGCTGAATGTGAGTACACATTTATATAAAGATACTGATGAAGAAAGCACCAACCGTATATCATACTGAAGGGTTTTGTACTATTAATCCAATTTATTTTTTGGCTTGCTCGTGTATACTACTCACTCTGATTACTGCAGCAACTCCAGCCACAGCGTTAAGTTTTCTATTCAACAGCCATTGCTCAAGTTAAAACCAGTGTGTGGCTTTACATTGTACTATGTTTTGTGTGAATTTGGAATGTAGTCTTTTACTTCTTTACTTTACAAGTTGTATTTTTCTATTTTTGGTCAGAAGAAATCATTAAAACAAGCACAGTTGTTGTAGTTAACGCCTCAGCAAACAGTTGCTTCATTCCATTCAAATTTGGGGAAATATGTTGATTCACTTGATCTTGGAGTTAGATGAGACCATTGATACAACTCTCCACACCTGAGAGTACTATTAATCTTCTGACCTAACTTGTTATGTCTCTATTACGTCAATCGGTGGAAAATAACCTGGTGGGGAAAAACAAGGGCGGGGTGGCAGCAGTACAATTACAAATCAAATATTTTACTGTCAAGCTAAACTAAACAAAAGAACAGGTTACTACTGGCTCGGTGAGTCTCGCACTGGCACGCATTCGCTCGCTCTCTGGCTTTCTCAACTTTCTCCAGTTGTCTCCAGACCTGCGTGGCACACATTGGCCGCTGAATGCTTGTCCCTCATTAGGGCTGAGTGGCTTCAGCTTGGAGAGCGGTGTCACCAACACTGGCACACACCTGGAGAGGATTCAACACAAAAAGAAAGCAGAGCAAACCACAAACACTAACTATTAAATAGCAAATAAGCGCATTTCCTAAAATGTTAAACTATTCCACATTCCAGCAGACACAGAATAGCACTAGCATTAAGTTGGAGTTGTATTGTTTACAAATTCATATGTGAGAAAATAAGTGGTTTGTATGAACATAAATAAACTACTTTAAAGTACATTTTCTTCTGGGCTAAATTACGTGGTATTGGAACGGTCCATAAACTCCAGTATGTTCACTCCACTATAAGGGCCGGGTTTATATGAGAATGTAAGTGGTTTGTACGACATAATGTCAAACCACATTGGAAATCAAAAACATAGTTGTTCCAAATGGCTACACTCGTAGGAGGAGGGAAAAGCTGGCTGTAAAGGTGCGTTTCCATCCACCTGTTTTTAATGCACATTTTTAATTTGCAGGTGGAAACCAGGGGTTGATGCACAGACTGTATAAGGGCCTTTTCACACCTAAAAAGGTTCATGTTTTTGTAAACCCCAGGCTTTACTTGGGGTTTGAGGAGCTGCAGCATGAGAATGAGAAATTGTTCTCAATCAACTTATCTGGATAAATAAAGAATACATAAATAAAAAATCTCTCTCACATACACACTAAGAACTGACCTGTACCCTAAAGGAGCTTATAACACAACGATAGATTGCCAGAACTTCCTGTATTTGGTCTGAAAGTCCAAACCATCCAAAAAAAAAATCAAACTAGAAACGAACTGGACCATTGTTGACCGAGACTAGGCCTACGTCTTTTGGTTGGACCAAATTTAGTGTGGTCCGGCGGAGGTTTCACACCTATAATTTTGGTTCGGATCAAACTGAAAAGTCCGAAAGTCTGGACCAAATGAGGTAGGTGTGAAAGTCCCCTTAGAGAAAGAAAAATGTCTCGATAGCCCCCTGGTGTCTGGCTGTAGGATAGGTCATAAATCTCACCCCATACACATCAGCAGACCGACCAAACTACAAAATCTAAATACACATTTTCCCCAAAGATGGTTTCTGTCATTTTAGGTAGTTCTGATCATGCTGTTTGTTCAAGGGTTCATTTTTCTGATCTGTTTGGTTTTTATTAGTTATTTGATGCTATACAAATGTGATGAAACATCATGATTGACAGCTGGGATTGATTCGTCATTGGTCGAGCAGGTGTATGGGCGCCACAGCACAATCACTCCTGCGCAGATTCTGGCTCCAAAACTACAAGATGGCAGCGCCCGTATCCGGGAGATTTTGGCTTCAGTTTTGTACAGTGGGAGGAAGTGGAGACGCGTCGTCCATCTTTATGTACATACATACATACAAATTTGTAAAAAGGTTTTTAGTAAGAGTAAGTGGGGAAACACCTTAGAACATCATATTTGTAGGATGCTATGCATATGGGGTTTGTAGTTGCTCCTGGGAACTTTGTTTAGCTAGTCATCAGGGTAAGTTTTTACTCATACATATAATGTTACTCTCTAATAGATATCTTATGTTTGGCTTTTGTGTTGACTGTAATGTTTAATGTATGTTTTATCATTCCCATCAGCCTCCGCTATAGTGCTAATATACAAACGCTAGTGTGCTAGCACGCTACACTAAGATGTTGAACATGGTACAATGCATGCTGATGTCTAGCTACATAGCTAGACATCAGCATGTTAGCATAGTCATTATAAGCATGTAGCACACTGTTGTTAGCATTTAGCTCAAACCACTACTGTGGGAGTCTGATGGGAACATAAGTTTTGCAGAACCAGTATTTCACAAATTTAAATATTGACTCGCTATGCTATGGACTAGCATCCTCTGGAGACAATACATGTTTGCACTAAATTTCAAGCTAATGCATCCAATAGTTGCTAAGATATTTCAGTTCAAAGCGGTGGATCAACATTGGCATTTCTAGAGCCACATCACTGGTGTGGCTAAAAACTAAAATATTCAATTCTCACGGCCACCCGTGGCTACCAAAGTGCTCAAGTGTCAAGTATTACAAATCCATTAACCCTTATGGTTCCAATAATAAAAAGCTGTGTCACATGCGTATGTCTGTCATTCTTTTAAATCATGAATAGGCTACATGTCGAAAGAAAAGAAACCACCGTTCATTCAGTTGTTTACTCTTTAATTTTTGTTTGTGCACAGCAGAAAAGTAAATGTACAGCTAAGGTAATTTCTATGCTGCAGCAGTTCACCCGAAACCTCTTTAATTACACAGTATATTTTTATGAGTACATACAGTATGCATCCAGTACAGCTGCAAAGGTTATCACTGTGAGTCACATGATAGTGTAGTTGTGGGTGCTATCACAAACAAATGCTTTTTTTAAACAAAATATAAGTGTATTACATTAACACAATATGCATTCATAAGAATGATAGGTTACAAGTTTGTCATTCTGTATATATCGAATATATTTTTGTTAGTGAATATTACATACATTAAATTACACGTAGAAACAGAAGTGAGGGCGTTTGTTCTCTACTGGGGACAAATTACAATTTTTTTGGAAGAACCAATCAGATCAAAACTTCGTTCTTTTGGTCAAGTGTACACGATACTGAAGGTGAAGTAACAATTATGGAATGTACTATGGTTACACATGATGGTATCCATTTTTCCATATAACAAATAATAGACATGTAATATGGAAAATCATGGAAAATGAGACAGAAATACCAGTAATAGTGTAAGGTCGGGCCAAATATATTTCATTCATGAAAGACAACAAAATTAATACAAATTCAGGTTATGTAGAAGGAAGAGCCACTGAATGGGTGCTAATGTAAAGACCATTGCTACACGGCGAATGTAGCAGTAACACTTTTTTTTTTATTTCAATAGTCCTCCAGTATAATCCACTGCACATTCTGCTGGTGCATCCCTAGTCCCATTGTATGTCAGAATAAATGTAAAACTATACATTAAAACACAATCCAAAGGAAATATAACAATGAAATATACAATCAAATACACTTGCATGTAAAATAAAACTCCAATAAAACTAGACCAATAAAACTCATATTTCATATATGTATACATATACATATACCAGTCACATTTAAACAACCCTCCACAGGTTCACATACTGTATGAAAACAGTCAAGTACATATGTGTAGGTTTTTTTTTTTTTCAGGTCCTCAGATCACTCGGTTACGTTGTAACCTTGGTTCTCTGAGTGAAGAGACTATCTCTCCAGCTGTAGGATGCCGATCCATCAGATCGTTTACAGATCTCAACATTTCCTACCGCACTTGAAGGCAGCTTAATTTCACGGAGAAAGAGAGAGAGAAAGAAAGGAGACGGAGGGACGCTGCATTGTGCCTCTGCACGTGCGCTGCAAGGTTACGGTGGTTTGGTCCACTATAGGGGTGTCTCAAATCAATGGGAAACATATTTACAGGTAAGAAGGATATATACATGTTTTTAGCCCCCTGAACGGTTATCTTTTACCTCTTTTGGGCAGTGGGTTATCTTTCTAATTTTTTTTTACGGGGGACAAATCTATGTCTTCCAAATATAGGAGGGGGGGGGGGGGGGGCATATCCCCTGCATTCTCCCCCAAAATCTACGCCTATGCACACAGGGCACAGTGCTTCACTGTTCCAGTGCTGACGTCCTTTGTTACATGTGTATTAAGTAAGACTTTTACCATGCTGCAGCAGACAATAGCCACAATGTGAGCCACTGTGTTTGGGTTTGACAAGGTGATTAACAGCAATGACTCAGCTCTTAGTAGCAGAGTGGCTTGTTCACTGATAGATCCAGTAAAAGCCAAATGTATTAAATGCCCCTTTTACAGAGTTACTTGCCAGCTGTCCAGCTACAACTTGTCTCAATAAGTAATCTCTGCAACATTCAGCTGTGCAGCATTGTGCTTAGATTTTTCTGGATTATGGGTATGATGATGAGGCAACTTGGCAGTAGGCCAAAAAAAACCAGTGACACCACCAAAGAATCCACTAACACCATAAGGAACCGTTGTCATATGTACTGTTTGTGTGACGTTTTCATTAATGCAGTGATTCTATATAAAAGTTAAAAAAAAGCAGAAATATGGTCAGTTCGCTCCCTCGTGTCCAAAAGACAAGCACTTAGCAACACTTTCACTGGCTTATAAAGCATGGCTGGAATGTCTTTCTGGTTAAATCACACAATGCAGATGTTAATACCCAATGTGTTAACTACATAGAGATGTCGATCTAATTTTCACAGTTATCCATAATAATACCATAAATCTACCAAACGTCTGTCAGTAAGAATTAAACTGGTTGAGAAAATTCCCAGCTGATCAGTGTAACTGCATTATTAGTTAGGAAGACACAAACAACCTGACCTAATTGTAATGGAAATACCTATAACCTGATGGTTGATGTTTGATTTGGTTCAAGTTTTAACCAGCCACCCAGAAAAAAAAGGTACCTCAGCTATTCACATACTTGACAATGCCACCTAACTGTATTTTGCCCTAACCTGAAGAAAATGTAAAATATAACCATTTAAAAAAAGAAAATCAAACAAACAGCAAGTGTGCAATATATAGAAGTGTAGAAAATCAAGTCGTGATTCCACTAGCCAACAAATTAGCCCATCATTAACAGACAGGGCCAGGTTACTGGCACATTGTGGTCTATATATAATATACATAGTTAGCCACTGGCTCCTTCAGTAAGCAGGAATCTACCAAGAGAAGTTCAAATGTTGGTTATTTACAGAACATTTCCATAAGGGAATGATCAACACATATACATTGATGCAATGTTAAGATTTCCAATCTAGCTGTAACCGAAAGCCACCTCTCTTCTGCTCAAAGCGTAACCCTTGTGTTAGTGATATGGTTCCAACAAGGCAGAAGCGGAGAGCAGCTCTGACCAGTGATGAAGGTTAGTACAAGTCATCGTTTTTTTTTTGGCTCTCAGGGAGTTACACATTGTAAACTTTGGAGCTGCAATGGATTGCGGGACGTACCATAAGCACCTAGCCTTGTGATCGAGATTTGGCTTTCGTTCAACACAACACCGACAGTAGCCAGCAAAATCCTCTCAAAGCAGGGAGCATAAGTAAAGCGTTGATGGTGGAGTCTTCTGTCTTCTATCAGCCTGCTTGTCCTCCTGCTGCCGTTTGGCTGAAAATGTTGGAAGTGCATCCAACCATTTGGCTCCATTACACAGCCCAGATCTTCTTTTGCTGGAAGTAGGCATCAAATCTGGCCTGGGCATAGTCCTACACACACAAAAAATCCTAATCACCATCATTTTGGTCAATACTGAAATTGCGATTATTTAACACGACGTGGCAATAATTGAAGTTAAAAAACAGTGAAACAGTTAGGCAAAGGCAAATTTATTTATAGAGCACCTTCTCAGAGGTCATTCAAAGTGCTTTACAGGCAAAAAGCCACAACAACAAATATATACTGAGATACATGAAAAGACAATACAAAAAGTAATCACGAATAAAAAGTGGTTTAAATGCACAGCCCTAGTGCAGCATATACTTTATAGTCTCCTTCATACATTATATCCATTTGAAGTAAACAATTAAAAAACCAGCAGAATAGTAATACCACTTTTACTCACCAGGTATCCAAACTTGATGGTGGAGAGCCGGGCCTGGATGATGGACCACAAGCCCCAAAAAAAGTGTGATGCCAGGGAGAACCTACATTCAAAAACAAAGGGAAACTCCCTTAGTGGTAAGAAAGGCAAGGCGGAGATGGTTTCACCTGACACGCCTGAGGGAAATGTGGGTATTGACTAAATTACTGAGGAATTTCTCCTCCTGCATCATCGAGAGCATCCTAATGGGGAACAGCTCACCTGTTGACCTCCACATACATCTCCTCCTTCAGCTTCATTTGGTCCTCTTCACTCAGGTTGTCGAACCCTCGATCAGACTCACGCAGGTAGCTGTCGATGAAGTGCAGCTGTGCAGAGACATGACCGGTCAGCAGCCGACAAATAAAACCAAATTAACAAGACGTTGGTGTGGTAACACTAGGGCTAGGTACCAAATTCAATACTTTTTAGGCACCCACCGAATTGCCTCTAAAGTATCAAGTATCGAAAAATGTCTCATCATTCAATACTAAATTTGAAGACCAAAGGAGTAACTCTCATCTACAACAGTAAGCCTATCAGCACGCAGCATGCTCCTACCAAGATCTAATAATGTCTGTGCTTGGCTGTCTAAAGTTACACGTGGTAGAGACACGCAGGAAAAACTCTACGTTACACAGAGACGGCTCACAGAGTAGGAGCTGGAAAATACATAAAAAGATGTGTGCCTTAATGTGTAATGTTGTAATTTATTTTTGTTAAAATGGATTTCAGAAAATTAGTATAGAAAAAAGCATCGTTCAGGAACCGGTATCGAAGTAACGGTATTGGAATCGGTACCGGTATGAAAACATTTTCAAAGATACCCAGCCCTAGTTAACATGTCATACACACCTGCTGGGCCTTTGAAGGGTAGGCATGAGCATTAATTTTGAAGAAAGGAAACTCCTCACAGCTGTAGTCGTACATCCATTCACAGAAATGGTTGCCAATATCGAATCCCCTGCAAAGAGAAGAGATGGAGGGAGTCAGAGACACTCGTGACAAATACTTTCTGATACATATTATGGTGTCTAATAGGGTTGGTGCTGAGTTAAAGGCTCATTTTTTCAACCTGGACCCTATTTACTCATGCATTGGTGTCTAAGTAGTCTCGCTTTACCAGACCTTCCTCCATGGTGCTGCGGAGGAAGGTCCACACAGCATTCTGGGATGGGAGAAAAAAGTGCTCTGGTTTATTAGCATTTCTTTGTCACAATCGTCAGACGGAGCAACAGTGCTGCTGCAAAATAGCCTCTAGAAGGAACTAGTTTTGGTGGAACATGTGTACGTTCAAAAGTAGTTTTAGTCGTGCAACAGAAAACTCAGATTGGACAGATAGTCTAGCTAGCTGTCTGGATTTACCCTGCAGAGATCTGAGGAGCAGTTAACCATAGTCCTCACAAATCCACCAGAGGTTAGAACGCCAACACTAAGAAAGAGGAAGGTGACGGATAGCCGGCCTAAAATGTGGGACATCCAGCGTAATTTCTGGTGGAAGTGGTTTCTGGTGGCTATAGACTAGTGCCGAAGTGACTTATGTGAAAACATATTTTAAATTAGTCCAGTATTGAGCGTAAACGCTGTAACCGGCAGACGCCTAACAGGCTGCAATGTAATCCTATGGGACAAATGTGCATCGTCATTTTCCGTCCACTAAAAGTGCCATTTTAAAAGTGCTCAGATTATTATTCTAAGTGTCTGACAATATCATAGAAAGGATCCCTACAGAGATAGACCTTTTTGTTAAAGAGTACGATCCTTTTTGTTTAACCAGAAATAGCCCTGACATCTCCATCACCAAACCCACCAGACTCCATGTAAATAAACACTACTTTTAGCACGTATAGAGCCAGCATATTTTCAAATGTAAATGGGTGCATTAAGGGTTTATTTATGGGAACTGATGTTCTAAAATTGGGGAAGGGGGTAATGGGAAGGTGCAGTTTGATTTTGCCAGAGGGGAGACCATGATGCTCCACCGACATTGCTACACACTGCTAGAGTAACGGAAACTAATCGATTTGTGACTTAGACCGGAACATGCTGATTTCCACACACTGTTAACAGGAGCCGGGAATAGTCTCCATCACAAATCCCCCCCCCCAACTCCTGCTCTAAGGGAGTCTGTAAACTGGACTCATCCCCTTTCTGTTTCCACATCCAGCCAATCTTAGACGTAACGATATATCAATCTGGATCGATTTATCGAGTCAATGCTCCACGATCCAATAATATCGATGCAATGTGAAAATATCGATACATATCATCTGTAAGATGCCACTTTATTTTGGATTCCCACTTGTATTCTTTTTATTAAAAAGCATTTTTTTATTTTTTATTTAAATGTCTGGAAGAGCTCAGTAATACAATTGTCAAATCATATTTTAGTTGAATTTTGGAGTTGCTATAAATGTAACTATTTTTAAAAGGGCGTTAATTATATAATCTCATATCAATCGCTGGACCCTCGTATCGTGACAGACTTTAGGATTTCAGTACATATCGTATCGTTGTCCAAATAATCTATATATTGTATCGTGATAAAAACTTGTGATTTACACCCCTAGCCAATGTCAGTCAATGAGAAAAAAAGAATCCACACTATGTGTATACGTGTCTCCATTTGTGGGTGTGTTCTTCCTGTACATACAGTATGCGATGGCACACTTGCTCCCATGCCCGTGTGTACAGTGGGATGTTGTGTGCAGAGGGTCACGTGTTAGCTGCGCAGCATATGTGGAGACTTAAAGGGGCCAAGCTGAAGGGAGCCGCAGGGGGGGTGGGACTGTTGCTGTTTGTGTGTGTCAGAGAGAGAGACTTTTGTCTGAGATCAACTGTGAGCCAAGGCCAGTGTGTTCTATGCTCTTTCCCATAAATGAATCACTCAGGAGTTCACACACCCAGGCATAAAACACAATATAAATCACTCAAGGTAAAAGTAAAAATAAGCTCTCCTTCAGATGGACATTGACATTATTCTTTTCCATTGTATTCTTGTCCTTTGTGTGGAAATCCACTGCACCATCATCTCCATTAGTAACACTGACAGATCTTTCCATTAGCTTGCCAAATTCCAGTTACATAACAGCTGCAGTTAATATTTCAACAGAGGGACTTGGCCATGAATGATGACCGCTAGAAAGATATATTAATGGAACACAGAAACAATCAAGGTTGCATTTCCTTCACATTTAGCTTCCTTACTGGCTTGATATCTGGGTGACTATCTTTCTTTGTCTCTCACTCTCTTTCACAATCTGCCTTGCTATCGGACTCCCTGCCCACCCTTCGCATGTCTCTCTCTCTTCAGTGCAGAGCCAAAGGTTAGTTGGGAGGCAAAGCACTGGCGAGAGGATGAGGAACAGTGACACAGCAGTCGCAGCTGAAGGAGATTTAAACATCAGTCTGTACAGAGCATTTGGATCTGACACTACTCTACTTGGTGGATAGCTTTTTGTTTAAACAATTTAACTCACTCAAAAAGTATGGAACCCAAAGTGCTCAATATTAAATAAATAAAAACATGGGGGGGGAGGGGGAGATCACATGAATAGATAAACAGATGAAACTATTATTTGTGAAATTATTTAAGAAATTATCAAAACTTTTAAAAAACTGAATTAAATGTTTATCATTCTTATTTTCATAATCACTTATAATATTTATGTTAATTTCAA
>NC_135862.1:35260117-35275056 GCF_031162955.1 Sander vitreus
ATGATGACTGTTCGAAGTCGCACTACACAAGATTTGTATGTAAAACTATGAAGGCAAATTAGGTTAGTTAATACAGAAACATGCATCCAACCCAGATTTATATATTTTTCTTTGCTAAAATGATATCCAAACTGAAATACTAAATCAAGAGGCACTAAGCAGGGTATGTGCAGTTTACTGATGTTGTGAAATCCTACATGATATCCCAGTAACCTCTCTCAACCATATTGTCGAGTGAAGTTTAGAGATGACCTGGACCTCGGTCCGGGCATTAGTTCATGTTTCCTCTCTGACACTGTAATTGGAAGAAGGGCTTTCACTTTCTTGCAGCAAACCCAAGTTCAAACAGGATAACATGGATCTGTTTATCAATTGTTGCTGCACGTTTACAGTTAAATGGCAGCTACATTATGTCAACTGAGGTCAAAATGATTTTCTTCCAGGAGTATAATGAATTATGTAACACAATACTGTTTGACTACTGACGAGCAGATGTTTTATGGTTTATTAAATCTCTCTGAACATCGATCAATGATGCATCACTGAACAGTACACCACACACACACACAAACCGTGTTGCATCATTCATTTCATACGACATGCCTAACCATACCAAATTAAAAATCCTCACCCCACAGATAACTGCAAACCTCTTTTGATGGCAATGATAAGCTGACATGTCGTTAGGGTTAGGTATCGTTTGGGCTTTTCCCCGATACTGGTGCAAAAAGGACACTTTTAAAACGGTGCAAAACGACAGTTGGCGACATTAAAGAACAGCTTATTTATTGCTAAGGCCATCTAGTCAAATTTAATTAAGTTATTCAAAATGTAATAACAATAACTTATTTCACCAGCCTGCCAAACATGTATTTACATGTTAAACAAAAAAAAGAAGAACCACTAAATTGCAGAAGGGCACTTTACAACAACAGCTTTCAACAAGTTTCTTGTGTTGCACTTGAATGCACCATGAGCTTACCGGTGCAATTAAACGCAACATAAGGTTACGTCGGTGTTGTTTCTCCGACAACCCCGACTCCGGCAGTGGCCATGGTGTCTGCAAAGTGCAGCTAGTCTACTCTGTGACTTTATCTGTTTTAACCGTGTTGAAGCCAGCTACTAGCTAACGGTAGGTTAACGTTACCTCCTGCTATGTGAAATGTTAACTAGCGCCAAGCGTCTGTTTCCGAGTACCAGAGGGCAGCGCAGGTATCTGAGTAGCACCGAAATAAGGGCACTGAAATCCGAGTTGTCATTCAGTCTAGTAGATACCGGTCATATAGGAGCCATATTGGGTTTCAGTACCCACCCTAAATGTTGTCACTAATCCTCTTAACTCACATTCAGATATCTGTATGTGGGAATTGGAACAGAAGGCAAACCTTTTCTGCCAAATCTGACTAGGATTTATATTTTAAAAAATCCTTTTTTCCCCGTTACCTTTCGATACCCCACTTTTTTACATTTAACAAAAGAAGCCTTCACAAGAAGATTCTAGGTATAGACAAGACATAGTACAAGAACCCAGTAAACTAGTCTATCATTGGCAACACTTTGAATGAAATCAGGAACTAGGACGAGTCCTGTAAGTAACATTACAAATGTGATCAGACATTCATTGCCAGATTCCAAGTACTACTTTACTACTTGGTGCTACAGAAACATTTTCGATACCTAGTCTTTAACGTACACCACAATATAAAAAAATGTCCAAAAGTTTGTTGAACTGAATCACCACCTCTCCGTCAGTCTTAACAAAAATTGGAAGTTTCACAATCATTTGAATTTATTCCAGTTACGGAGAGCATAGGGTGTTCCTATTATTTTGTCCACCCGTTCCAAATGATCCCACAATATATACAAGTAAACGTATACAAACAGATGTGCATATGAACAACAACGTGGTGACTTACAGGGACATACTGCTCCAGTCGGCCCTGAGGGAAAATACCGTAGAGTTTCGGTCCCAGCTCCCTTTCCGCCAAGATAGCAAACATCACACTCTCCAACACCATGGCCTCCGCCCCCTGAAAACACACAACAGTATAAAACTTAGCCTAACATTTAAAGTGTGAGAGACACTACCCGCCAGTGCTGCAAAATGAAAAGAGAACAGAATGAGAAATGAGACAAAGAGCCTTTTCTGGTCTCTATGTCTAAAAACATGAAAGTCAGAGTGAGGTAAAGAAGCAATTCTCTTGTCAGCCCCATTCAGACCGTCAATCTGTAACAGTGCATGGTTCATGTTAAAGTAATGACTTTTGCTCATGCTCTACAATTTGACTGCTCTGCATTCAGAATTGAATAGAAATCAGGGGGTGGAGGAGAAGAATGGGGGAGTCTGAAGAGAAAGGCTGTGGTAAGGGTTAGTTGGGTTTACCTGTGAGAAGAAATCACCGACGGCGTACAAACAATCAGAAGACTTTCCCTTAAGTTACCAGCTAATGCTAGCGGTAGCTAGATAGCTTGGTTGGAAGAATGCTGAACAAGACATTTTTAGGCGACCAAAATGTTCCAATCAACTTTGATGAAGTGAAAACACACAGTGAGAGGGTAATCATTTAAAATAAGCCTCTGTCACGTTGACAGGTCGGCGTGTAGCCACGCCCTTAAAGCAATCCCTGCTTTATCGTCTATTTTCAGATGAACGGGGCCATAATTTACTGAATGAACACCATGCTGTTTTGAAGAAGACTTGAAAGTGGCGATTGAGACCATAACTTGTTAAAATTGTTTACTGAGGTAATAAACTCCACCAGTCACTGCTGAAGTTGCTGAAGCAGAGAGGACAGCCTTGTCTTTCTCCCTTTATCTTAGAGACACACAAACGTGGCACACCAACACACACACACACACAGCCTGGAGTCCAGGGGCTCAAGGTTCTCTCATACCAACACAAACACGTGCCCTGGAGCCTGAAACACTAAATCTGTGTTCTAGTTACTCATCGACTTGATTCTGATTCACTCTATTGTTTGGAAAAAGACAGAAAACCATGGCTTCTCGCCAAATAGGCAAGAGGGCATTGGCAGAGGAGAGATTTATACCGTGGGAAACTTAAACCCTGATTAGTGAAATTGTATTTCTAATAGCATCTCTTTGGGTCAAAGTTGCAATGAAGACAGAAATAGGTTCACTGATTGAGTTGAGTCGAGAGGCATTAAACCAAAATAAATGATTAGGTGTTAGTTCAATTCAAACTAAGAGCAAGCAGCTAGCTAGCCAAAACATTAGTCATTTATTATTTTATTAATGTTTTGACTAGAGTTCCTTATAGTTGCTAGTTATTAAAAAAAAGGCCTGCTTAAAACTTTCTCCAGAAAGTTTTTTCTTGGTTTAACTCAAACAGTAAGAACATAACTGCCTCAGGATCAGCTCTGCCTCTAAAAAAAAATACTTACAATAAAAGTTATGCCAATATAGTTCAAACTGAAATTTCAATATCAATCTTTAAAAGTGTACCTAGCAGTTGTCAAATGAGTAATCTCCATCCACCATGAGATGGGAAGAGTTGAAAGTTACAGAAAAAGCTAGCAAGTAGAAGTACAATTAGGATAATGCCCTATAGTTGCTTTCAGGGTTTGTAGAAGTACTTTGGTAGATACAGCCACAGAATCATGATATTTCCCTTAGGGTCTAAGTTTACTGACTAATGCTGCAATCTGCTGCATTTCAATGTAACCTTCAATACCTGCAATAGACACAATGATATTTGAACCCTCTTAAGTGAATAACCTTCAGATAAATTGCTGCAGAGACAGAGATTTGGATCTGAGCACTGGAGTCTTTGGCTACTTGCCCGGGAATGTGCTTCATACTGGCTGTCCAGCAGGAAGCCAGCTCAAAGGAAACAATACTGCCTGTGGCCTTCGAGATGTCACATTTCTCAAAACAAATACGGTCCTGTACCACCTGTAGAGATTACTCTAGGACACACTGGTATCTCTGTTGTGATACAGTTGGAAAATTACATTACACTCTTACTATCACAAATTCCTTTTTTATTTAGGTCAGTGTTTCCCACACAGACTAATTTGTGGCGGTGCGCCGCACTATCAAACACCGCAAACACGCACGTTGCGTTTCGTTATTAATTTTTTTTTAACGCTATTTAAAATACGCAGCATATTCGTTCAGCTGCATTTCCTTTCACTGCTCTCCTCCGTCTCTCTGTCACTCACGTCTCGCTCACATACACACACACAGCCCCTCCCCCCGGGAACACAGCGTCTGTCTCCATGACAGGAGAAACAGGAGAAGACGGCTGGTGAAATTCACAAGTTCACGAAAGGTTGGTATCTCGTGAACACCTTTACACAATCACACATTAAAAAGTGCTATAAAAATATTTTATATTCTGAATACAATGTTGTCAGTGTGTTAATGTTGAGTCCCGACCCGACTCTTAGCAAACAAGCGATGGCGCCTGTTTTAGAAAGTTAACTAGTCGCAAGTTTGTGGTAAAATGCAGTTGGGTTGTCGAGATCAAAACACTATATGTAGCAGCTGTGAATCCAATAAACTTATTATAAATAATGTTATCTCATTTTTTTACTCTTACACTGAATGTTCTGCTTCAATCCAGAGGAGTATTGAAAAGTATTTTCCGCGACTGAAAAATGATTGTGTTGAGGATGAGGAGCAGCCTGAACTGGAGGTATCGGTCTGAAACAGAGCTCAACAGTCCCACCAGTGGAATTAGTTATGTTATTAATTTGTTTACAATATTTTCAGGCTTCCACCAGTGCTGCTGAAGCAGAAAGACAGGGTCAGGGAGAGAAAGAGATAGATTCGTTAGGCATTGAAGAAAGAGTAGGAGATGAGGACAGCATCCAACAGCGTGTCCTCAGTTTTTGATACTCGATTGTATGAAAATAAGTATCTCACCCCCCCCGACACAAATTGCCTTCTAATCTGTGGGAAACACTGTAGTTAATTATTAGTATTATTATTACCTCGACCAAGGATGCTATGTTTCCGGCTCAGTTCGTTCAGGATTAAAAACTCCTGGCCCCATTTCCATGAAACTTGGTGGAAGGGTTATTAACACGGGCTACGAAAAAAACATTCAAATTTGAAACAGATCCGAATCACTGGGCAGATACACAAATTATTGTTTCCTTTCGTCAACAGTGCAAGATAGGGTATTTGTACTGCATTTACGTAGTGTCAGAATAATCTGAAAAATGAGTTCCCCATCATATTATAAGGCTCCCCTAATCCGTTTTCTTTGCTCTTCGTTGAATATTAGTATTAATAATAATAATAATAATAATAATAATAATAGTATTTCGTCAAATACTGTAAACAGCTATTGCCATGTTGTTTAATCGCTATGAGCAATAAAACATAACACGTTGTTCGTAGCATCCAGGTTTTTTCCACATTACGACTTAAAACTCATGAACACACCAAAGTTGAAACAACAATTTCCCAACTCGGAAAATAGGACCATACGAGTAGCATGGGAATGCACTAGAGCTGGGCGATATGGAGAAAATCAATATCACAATATTTTTGACCAAACACCTCAATGTCGATATAGGGGCCGATATTGTAGGGTTGACAAACGTTTTCATAAGGTATTTACACAATGAGCTTTTTGATAAGTTTTCTCTGAAATCATTTCTCAATTTGTGTTCAATGCCCATCAAATTTCCTAAAGCCCAAGGTAGCGTAAAATGGCAGAAAAATAAAAGCTGCAAATCCTCATATTCAAGAATCTGGAATTATTTGATTATCAAAAAAGTTGCTGATTAATGGACTGTCGATCGAATAATCATTTCATTGACTTATTGTCGCAGCTCTAATTGAGGATGAAGTTCTATCATCTGCAAACAAACGGCACTTTGATATTCCATTTGATTTATGTGAGCTTATGTGTAAAGAAGAAGCCTTGGCATTTGCTAACTTGGTATTGTTTCAGTAGACTTCAACCGGATCAAGTCATGTTTCATTTTAATTCTCCCATGAGCAGTGTTTAAAGCAAATACCCACAGGGCACACGCCTTCTTTTCCTATATGTGCATTGTGTTTCCATCAGCATTATATTAGTAACAGCAAACAAATGAAAAGTCTGTCCTCTGAACAGTATGCAGCATATTCTGCTTCATTCTCAGGGTATTAGCCTAGAGAATACTCCCCATCATTATGTAGGCCTAATGCCTTATCCGCAGAATGCTGATCACATGCGCTTTCAAATCTCCAACGTGAATTAATCACATTACCATAATCATCTTGACACACATACTGCCAGACAACAAGCTGTCTGGCAGACTGTGCAGAAAGCAAAAGCAAAGACTCCAACTCCTGCGGGGTCTGCTTATCTGTATCACTTCTCTGACAATATTTTCAGCGTCACATCACACACAGTTAGTGCATGATCTCTTTTCAAGAGATAACCTTTACAGAACAGCCTGAGTGTTTGTGAACAGGACTGTACAATCACTTTGATTGAGAACTATGCCAGCCAATGTTGACTGTGCTCTTTTGTAGTGCACCGATTTAAATTGAAGATCTGGGGCTTACCAATAGTTGTACTCAAGAGACTGTGAATTTGGTAGTGTCGGTCAGACAGCTACATTGTAGAATGGAATGATGTTGAAAACCATTAAAGCCCCTGAACACTTTAAGTATTTCTCCATATCCTTAAATGTTGATGATTAAATAAGCAACAACTACATTTGAAAAAACATCTTAAAAACTGGGTGGCTGTGGTTTGATCAGATTTGACTGACAGTCTGGAACAACCCACCAACTGTGATCGGATTCTAATTCAAATATTGCTCAATTCTGATTGGTGCACAAGTGAAAAGAGCAGAGAGGGGGAACAAAGATTTACAGGACTTATGTGAAATAATCACAACAGTTTTACCTTGGGCAGAAAATAGTGTTAATGTAGACCCAATCTCTTATAGTGAGAAGTTGAAAATAGGTTTGCATTGCCTTTAAAGTCATATTCTTATTTCAAATGTCAGTTATGTAAATGCACTAGGCCATTCCTCCCTTGCTTTTTAGAGGCTGTAACAGCTTCCCAGCGTGACAGTGCTCAACCTCAACCTCTGTTCATTTCCTCTGTCCAGTTTTAAATGCCAGTGTATGCTTTAACGGTCTGTTTGATTTGGGTCACTCCCCCAGTCAAGTCTTCTGCCCGTTTAAAAGTTAATAATCAACAATAGATGTCGAGTCAGCACTCGGGTCAGACCCAGAAGAATTGTGACATTCCAAAAAAAGCACTTCCCTCACACCATTTCCTCTTTTGTTGACAAGAAAACACAAAATTCCACTAGTAAATTTGAACATACTTTTTGAATGAATAGATACATAAAGGTCCCAGTCTGACAGCTGATGCAGGCTCTGTGATCATGCTCTCTCTGGATATTTGAATACATTTAAATCTAACCTGTTACGCTAGTCCCTTATCAGTGCTGCTACTCGGCTCTGAGAGATTTAGCGGCTGGCCTTGGGAGTGATGCAGCAGGTGCACCGTGACAGCTGCTGCTGCTGTTTAACCTCAAAACTTATCTGCTCTGTTATGTCCCACCGCGAGTCCAAGAGATGTTTGACAACACTCCTACTCAAAAAGTGATATTACAAAATTTCATTTTAGACATTTATTTACAATTTTATTCATATATTACGCTACTTTTGTGAACCCAAGACTTTTGTAAACTCATTTCAAATACCAAAACAGTTGATGTTTTCACAATATGTTCTGCCTTTGGGCCAAATGATCTCTTTATACATTGCTCTGGAACAATTTGGGGCGTCACTATACATAAAGCTAAGTTTGTTCTGAACATTTTGATATGAAACACATGGGGATCAGATTATATGCAAAAACCCTTAAAAGGAGAATTCAAGAAGAAATCTTTAAATCCCCTTAGACTTCAGAGGGTTAAGTAAAGGATCTAAATACTTCTCCCACCACTGCGTCTTCCATGCGCTGTCCCCACAGGGATTAACACGTCAGCCTCTCTAATCCGATTAGGATTTACCTTGACCAGACAGCATTGTTAGAGAAGGTGGATCGAGGTGAGGTTATCCTAAGAGGCTGACATGGGGTCTGTTCTGCAATAGCCTCCCTGCTAACTGCAGGCTGGATTAGAGGAAAGGGAAGCAGCCAGAGTGATAACAATTGCTAACTGGCTGATTACCTCACCTCCATCACATGGCAGTGAATTGTGATTCAGCCACGTAATGCCAGGATCAAGGGTCATCATGACATCATGCAGGCTAAAGGAATGTCTAGGTCACTGAGGCTTGGCAGTGACTCCAGCTGCCTGCCAGCAGTGACTCTCTGAACATATTATTGTTGCTGCAGATTCTTTTAAAAAACCTTCTCTGAAATTAGTTGTGCTTCTGTACATACTGCCTTGTGTTCCAAATAAAAATGCCACCGTTATATTCAAGCCAGATGAGCTAATTTTCTCAAAATATGAGTATTTTAATCAAGTTTCTTTCATGTATAAACTGAAATCAGTGACTGTAGAATCTCCCAACTCACTTTTTACAGTCGTGCTCTGCCAGGAGTTAGTAAGTGGAGACAGGTGTTATATCGCTTCTGAACCTTAAGGGTAATTCAGGTTTTTTTCAACCTGGACCCTATTTATTCCTATTTATTTTTGAGATATCCACCCAAAACAACTGCCTCAGGAATTCAGAAGACTGTGGGAGACCAGAATAAAAACCCACCCCGACAGAGAGTTCAACATGAGTAAGAGGAGAATTTAGGGAAGTAAAAGAAAGTTTTCAGACATCACGGGGGAAACATGACCTGGTAAGTGTTGTGGTGACTGGATGGGACATTGGGCGACACTATGGGTAGAGGAACATACCGTATTGGTGGCACCGTGGTCAGTTACTTACTTGGAAGTGATTTTCTTTGTTTGACTGTCGGGAATCCCCTTTATTACAGGACATCTATAAACAAAAGAAAAAGGAAAGAACTAGCCATGAATACATGTCAAGCTGTCCGTGAGTGTCAACATAGTCACGCCTACAGTGCAGACAGTACAGTATGAGTTCAAACGCACGCCAAGTCTTTTTGACATGGCAGTGCGGACGATCGGTCTGAATAACGTGCTTAACGCGACAGCCAGAAACAGAGAGTGGAGATAGAGATCAGTGTAGAGACAGCAGGACTTATCTCTGAGGAGGAGAGATAAAACAATAATCTATTGCCCAACTCCAAGCCTGCTGTTGGATGCAACATTTAACTGTGGATTACATATTAAAGCTGGGGCTAAATATACACACATGTATTTATCCTACATGCTATTCACATATCTGCATTGCTGAGAAACGCTGCCTCCAGTGCAGTTAGGCTTTGTTTGATCATTAGTAGCTGTGCACTCTGACAGTGACAGAGTTCCTTAATCGTATTAGCTTTTTGATTAGACGTCACTAAATCCTGAGAGGCAGTTCTGTCCTGATGAAGATGGCTGCAGTTACCTTGGTGAAGGACACAGTGCTTTTGCTCTCTCAACCATCCCTAGCAATAAAAGCTACAGTTAGCTTTTTATTACATGGCCTTTAGTTAATACTTAATGCAAAATTCATTGGGCAAATTTGAAGGCTGAGAAAGCAGAAAAGAAAGCAGCCCATATCGCGGTGTCTTTTATTTATTGCAGCCGGCTGCAACAAACAGCATGAGCTAAATAAAAACCCTCAAACGATTAAATGCCAGCAGAAGATTAGAATATGCTGCTTTCAGGAACTTGGAACAAATGTTTGCATGTGAAATCAATGTACAGGGGGATGTTGACTTAATGGTTATCTTTGGGGTAGTTCCGTAACACTTATCGATACTGGGATCATGGACTCTGGACACACCGGCCACATCATCTTAGGCTCTATCTCTCTGTGTTAAATGTAACCACGGTGGAACTGCAAACAGATAAAGTAACTATCTGCTTTTGCGAAGGAACAACAAGCCAAACTGCACACTGGCCAATGATTTTTGTTGTTGCCGTTTTATTTTTATTTATTTTTTACAGCTGAGCGAGCTGCAAATGTGCGGACTCATCCTCAGACTCCTGAGGAAAATTCTGCTGACTTCTTGACGATTGAGAATCCCAAGGCAGGGAAATAGAGAAGAAAAGAAACAGATAGGAGAGGTGCTTCAACACTTTTGTTTTCCCTCCATACTGTATCTTCCCAGGGTCAGCCAAGGTTGTGCTACATGAGTGTGTGTAACGTTCTTTGTATTAGGCTGAGATTTCAGAGACCTCATACTGTACCGTGTTTTTTGGTGGGTTCACCAGGGAACAAGAGTGCCCAAGGCACGCTCCTTTGGGAAGCCTACGGCAAAGAACACATGCATGTACAGCCATGGGGGTACATCATCATGTACAACAATGGCTAACACGCACACGCGCACATACATACATACATACACACACACGTGAACACACTAAGCATATGACCTGCAGATGTACACACACACACATGAACACACTAAGCATATGACCTGCAGATGTGTGTGCGCGCACACACGCGCACACACACACACACACACATCGGTGGTGACTGTCTCATCACACAGTTGCATGTATTATCTTTTGTTGTTTATTGTCTGGTTTATGTGATTATCAAGTCAAGCTGTTAAATAACCTTTGACCCCAGTTACATGAGTCTTCTCTGTGACAAAGACATACAAGTGAAACATTATATAGGTAGGTAAAAGATAATCAGTGTATGATTTTTACATTTCTGTTGGCATTTGTGTGTGCTGTACATCCTGGTGAAGAGTTTGGCTTACTTGTACCTCTCGGTTTGTATGGTAAAAAAACGGCGTTTAGCCGTTTGTCAAGGACTAGTGATAAGAGATGTGGCTCCCACCTGCAGGATGGCCCCATAGAGGCGCAGCAGGATGCTCCTGGGCTCATCCCAAACAGTGTCCACGCTGTCAGGGAGGCTGCACAGGAAGAGCTTGTTGCTCAAACCACCCCTGGAGGACAGACGGTCAGACAGGATTAAAGAAGTGCAGACAAAGGAGTGTAAGCCCCTAAAGAGGTTTGAGCCAGCCCCAAAAGACAATCACCAGCACCAAAATGGTAAGAACTGAGAATAAAAAAATAGCAAATCCTCACTAAATGTGTTTAAGAGTAATTTATCAACAAAAACTTGAATAGGAGAGTCTGGCTGTACTGGATTCTCACGGTTATTTATTTCAATAAATAATATCATTTTTTGGTTTTATTTACTCAAGCATAATATACATTTTTGTTTATCAAATTGTCAGAAATAACAGGTAAACATTAATATGAAGTAAACAACATACAGAAAAATATACATATATTATGGGCATAATGTACAAAAATAGATACTCAAATATATTCGAAAAGTGATTTTTTTAGTAGGATATTCAAACGTCGTTTTGGCCAATTGACATCCCTAGAATTGCCACAGAATGGCGGCCAGCTGGTAACAAACAATCTCATATAACAGTTAAACAGTAAGCTGAAATACTTCTAAAAACATTTTAGGCCAGAAATACTGTAGGAAAACAGAATTTTGGTTCATTTTTGATGAGCGCTGGCTAGTTTTACATACTTATTTCATCTTTAGTTGTTTTCAGCCTCCTTGTTTGCTAAATATGGAACAGTATGGTGCCCACTTCCTGTTCACAAACTATCATATTTCAGCCAAACAGTGCACCGTCTAACGCAACACACACACAGAATGTGGAAGGTAAAATAAGATAAGATAGACTTTATTAATCCCACACTGGGGCAATTCCTGTGCTGTGTGTTGTTTCTGATTCTCATCATGTGGCTGTTTGCCAGAAGACACATTTAGTTTCTAAAGAAGCTGGAGGCTTCAACAAAACAAAAAAAAAACACCGCTGGCTAAACTATTTAAAAATGGCGTGTTTGTTCAGGACACCCCCATCGTCTGTCGCTATAGCAATGATGACGCAGTGATTAGTGCTGATTCTCTCTGACCAATCAGGAGTCTGCAGGTTTTCACGTCACCTTTTGGTATCGCCTCAGCTCGCTTGAACCTCGACGGAGGTGGTACTAAATAAAGTACCTGGTAGCAGGGACTTTTTATCAGAATGGAAAAACTAAAAAGGCGACTCGAGCAGGTATATGTGGAAGTACAGTCTGTAGTTGACAGAAACAGCCCCAGGAAACCACCAAGTGATGCATCTTTTGTCAAAGGCGTCACATGGGGGCTTGCTGATGGCCTGTGAGTGGGGAGATCTGGGCATTGTAACATGGAGGGAAGTTTACCATAGTTTATTTACACAAACTACCAACATTACAGTGATACAAGGTTAGTTGAAAATAGGCAAAGTATTCCTTTAATTAGGGATAGACCGATTATCGGGCCGTTTTTTGGCAGTTTGCAGATTATCTGTATCAGCGTTTTATTTGACTGATAACTGATAAAGTTAATGAATTAAAAAGTGTTCTACTTTGGCTCGGCTCCAGCTCTGTGTCTGTCACTCTGCTTCGGTTTCACTTCCACTGAGTCTGACTTCATGTCCCGCCCACAACACTATCTGACTCTCTTTTACTGGGTATTATGTTGAACGTTTCTCATTTATTAAATAATTGTTTAAAGCATTTAAACAATGTTTTGTGTTGGAGTTTGTAACATTCCAAAATTTTGATTTAAAGATTTTCATTTTCACTGTTATCGAACTACTACTAATAATCTGTATCGGTATCGGCCTTGAAAAACCAGCATCGGTCGATCCCTACCTTTAATCATTCCACATACAGCAGAAATGGCTTCAAAAAGGTTTCTGGGAATCTTACTGCAACTCTCATATGTTTCTTTATGATACTATTTAAGATAAGGATAATAGTAATAAAATAATAAGATATGGTTTGGAACTTACTTAGTCAAATGTAGAACTACAGTATCACCTTAGCCAGCTCAACTAATGCCTGAAAACCCTTATTCCAATAAATGGCTGTCATACGTTTGGTAGCTAGCTAGATGTTGTGCTGTTTAAGCGGTACAAGGGAGTTGTGTCAAAAAAACACCATTTTAAAAAGAAAGTTGAGTTTCGATCAGAAATGACTTTGTAGCCTAAACAATACTATACCACTATACTATACTATACTATACTATACTATACTATACCAATGTCTGCCTAAATTGGAAAACCTGGAAAAAATACACACTATACATTGATAGTGATGTATGGTCTTACTCTGAAAACTCTTGAAAATTATTCAGACATGAAAAAAATGACATTTACATGAATTCCTACTGGCCTACCTAATGTTCCACTTAAAGAGCCAACATGTTGTCACAGTGCCTGTATGAGAATAACATGGGAGGCTGCATCTGATCCACATAGAGTACCATCGGCTGCTATAGAAAGAGGCTATTATTGCATCGTATAGGGCGAGTTTACCCTTTAACTGTTTACATCATGAGACTGGACGGTATAATGGCATCCTTATACCACACTAGCTTCGACCAACTGGACCTATTTCCATCAAACAAGCAAATGAACACACGGTACCTTATGATGGCGATATGGAAATCGTCCTCAGCTAGGCTTTTCCAGGCTCCGTGGAGGAACTCTCTGCACCACAGATAAGCCTTGCGCTGGGTGTCGAGGTCGGGCTGGTCGGGGCGGACCAGCTCCTTACAGTCCTCCTCGGTGTCGGGCTGGACCTGCAGGGCGTTTTCGGTTACGAGCAGACCCAGCGACATGGAGGGGGAAGAAGAAACCCCGTTGATAAATTTGGTTTTCATTTTGCGCAAACAATCTGAATTGAAACCCCACTGAGCGACTAAGCTGATACGGATAGGGTCCTCTGTGTCCTCAAATGTATTTTCTCTCTGTAAATGTTGCCTATAACGGACAGAGTGTTGTAGTTTGTTTCTTTTTATTTATTTTGTCGTCGGTAAGATGCAGAGTTTCGCTCTAGCTTTGTTGAGAAGTCTTATATCGGAGAACGGAACCAAGAAGAACCGCTTACTGGCAAGGAATGATTCAAGTACGGGGGTGACGTGCTGATTTAACACAGGGAGGTTGGGCAGGGCACACGTGACACCTCTTCTCGCCCTTCATTGGTTGGCTCGGACACAGTCATACAGCACCAAAACAAACCCGACGGTGCCTTCAGGGACTATCCGACAGACGACATCTGATGTCACAGCATTCTAGGACAGTGGTTCCCAAACTTTTTCCGCAGGGCCCCCCTTTTGTAGATAACTGCCGCCCTCCATTCTGCTGTTTTGAGAGAGAGAGAGAGAGAGAGAGAGAGAGAGAGAGAGAGAGAGAGAGAGAGAGAGAGAGGGTTGTTTTGAAGGGCTAGTCAAGGGGATGACAATGCGATTTGACTGGGTGTCTTTATCACCTGCTTTACGTTTAGGCTGAAGTAGTGGTGTAGTGTAATTTATTGTAATGGGTATTCTGTACCACACATATATTTATTTATGGCTCCCAATGGGACTTTATGGGGAAATATATTAAAGTAGGGGATCTTGGGGTCCAGGAAATTTTGAGCGTCAAAGACTTCATTTCCTGCATTCTGATACATTTCTATGCACCAATATATGGTGGAAATACCTTTATTTAGCCTATGTGAAGTAAAAACAAAGGTGACAATTCAAAATATAAAAATATAATGGAGTAGAAGTAGAAAGTGGCATGAAAAGAAAAGACTCAAGAAAAACTAAAAAACTTTCTACATAAGTACAGTACTTGAGTAAATGTAGTTACTGTATATTGCACCAGTGATTTGGGGTATTACTCTAAAGATCCAAAGGGTGTTTTTAAACCCTCCTTCACAAGAAGAAAACAACCACATCCTACTTTTTCTGGCTGTAGAAAGACGGCCACAGTGTGGAATTTGACACCAAAGCACTAGCCCAATGGATGAATGGGTTATGTAACGCAACATCAAACTATATTATTTCAAACGGTATTTTCTCATCCCATATCTTGTTTGCACTCATAT